>NC_029781.3:93928032-93930357 GCF_000817695.3 Arachis duranensis
TTATTGATATCCTGACTAAGAGTTACAAGATAACCATAGCTTGCTTCAAGCCAACAATCTCCGTGGGATCGACCCTTACTCACGTAAGATATTACTTGGACGACCCAGTGCACTTGCTGGTTAGTTGTGCGGAATTGCAAAAGTGTGATTGCAATTTCGTGCACCAAGTTTTTAGCGTCGTTGCCGGAAATTGTTCGAGTTTGGACAACTGACGGTTTATCTTGTTGCTTAGATTAGGACTGTTTTATTTTTGTTGATTTAGAGTCTTTTATTTGAGTGTAGTTTCATATTTTAAGTTTGGTGTCAATTGCATGCTTTTGTTTTTCTTTTAATTTTTCGAATTTGCATGTTCTTAGTCCCTTCTTGATCCTTAAAAATTCTAAGTTTGGTGTCTTTTTTGTGTTTTCCTTTAGGTTTTCGAAAATTTGTGTGTGAATTTCTAAAAATTTCTAAGTTTGGTGTCTTGCTTGTATTTTCCTTTAAATCTTCAAAATTTTGCATTAATTTTCAAAATCATATCTTTTCAATCATATCTTTTTCGAAATAATTTTCAACCATATCTTTTTAATTGCTAATTCCAAAATCTTTTTAATCTAGTTTTCAATTTGCTTTGATTTTATTTTCTTTTAGTTTTCAAAATTTTATTTTATTTTATTTTCTATTTTATTTTATTATTTTTGGTCATTCCTAAAAAAAATTAAAATAAAATAATATCCGCATCATCTCCCTTTTTCCATCATGGACCTAAGTGGAATTGAGCAGTCCAGAAGGACTCTGGGGTCATATGCTAACCCCATTACAGCTGCATATGGGAGTAGCATCTGTATACCTCCCATTAAAGCAAGCAGCTTTGAGCTAAATCCTCAACTCATTATCATGGTGCAACAAAATTGCCAGTATTCCGGTCTTCCACATGAAGAACCTACTAAGTTTCTGGCACAGTTCTTACAAATTGCTGACACAGTACGTGATAAAGAAGTGGATCAGGATGTCTACAGATTATTACTATTTCCATTTGCTGTAAAAGATCAAGCTAAGAGGTGGTTGAATAAAGACAATTGAAGAGGCTCAAGAACTCATAGATACTGTTGCTAGAAATCAACATTTGTACTCTAGCAGTGAGTCCTACATAAAGGAAGAGGCCAGGGCAGTAATTACTGATCCTAATCCTCAAGAACAGATTATTGAGCTTAATCAACAATTACTCCTTATGACAAAACAATTAGCAGAATTTGAAGAGATGCTCCAGACACGAAAAATGCTAACAAGAATATGGAAGCACAATTGAATCAGACAAGACAGCAACTATTTAAATAGATAACAGAAGAATGCCAAGCTGTTAAATTAAGGAGTGGGAAGACATTGAATGTATCAAATCAAAGCAGCAGAAAGCTAAGAAAGGAACAACTGACAGAGGATGACCAACCAACTACCCAAAATCTCTCTGAGGACAGTAAGAGCCCAGAGAGGAATGATTATGGCGTTCAAACGCCAGAAAAGGGTAAGAAAGTGGCGTTAAACGCCCAATGGGTAGCCAATTCTGGCGTTCAAACGCCAGAAAAGGGTTGCAATCTGGCGTTAAACGCCCAAAAAGCACCCAATCCTGGTGTTCAAACGCCACAAAGGGGTCAGACACTTGCAAGTGCTGACAACAACCCCTTTAAGCAGGTTTCTCCAACCACTTCTGTAGGAAATAAACCTGCAGCAATTAAGGTTGAAGAGTATAAAGCCAAGATGCCTTATCCTCAGAAATTCCGCCAAGTGAAATAAGATAAATAATTTGCCTGCTTTGCAGACTATCTCAGGACTCTTAAAATAAAGATTCCGTTTGCAGAGGCACTTGAGCAAATACCCTCTTATGCTAAGTTCATGAAATAGATCTTAAGTCATAAGAAGGATTGGAGAGAAACTGAAAAAGTTTTTCTCACTGAAGAATGCAGTGCAGTCATTTTAAAGAGCTTACCAGAAAAGCTTCAAGATCCAGGAAGCTTTATGATACCATGCACATTAGAGGGTACTTGTACCAAGAAAGCTCTATGTGATCTTGGGGCAAGTATCAACCTAATACCTGCATCCACTATCAGAAAGCTTGGCTTGACTGAAGAAGTCAAACCAACCCGAATATGCCTCCAACTTGCTGATGGCTCCATTAAATATCCATCAGGCATAATTGAGGACATGATTGTCAAGGTTGGGCCATTTGCCTTTCCAACTGACTTTGTGGTGCTGGAAATGGAGCAGCACAAGAGTGCAACTCTAATTCTAGGAAGACCTTTCCTAGCAACTGGACGAACCCTCATTGATGTACAAAAAGGGGAAGTAACC
>NC_029781.3:93931576-93933040 GCF_000817695.3 Arachis duranensis
TATTCTTGGAAGACCTTTCCTAGCAACTAGACGAACCCTCATTGACGTCCAAAAAGGGGAATTAACCCTGAGAGTCAATGAGGATGAGTTCAAGTTGAATGTTGTTAAAGCTATGCAGCATCCACACACATCAAATGACTGCATGAGCGCTGCTATTATTGACTCCTTGGTGGAGGAGGTCAATATGACTGAAAGTCTCGAATCAGAGCTAGAAGACATCTTTAAAGATGTTCAGCCTGATCTGGAGTTACTAAAGGAAATAAAAGAAATTCTGAAAATTCCTCAGGAAGAAGATAAGCCTCCTAAACCCGAGCTCAAGCCATTACCACCATCCCTGAAATATACATTTCTGGGAGAAGGTGACACTTTTCCAGTGATCATAAGCTCTGCTTTAAATCCACAGGAAGAGGAAGCACTAATTCAAGTGCTAAGGACACACAAGACAGCTCTTGGGTGGTCCATAAGTGATCTTAAGGGCATTAGCCCAGCAAGATGCATGCACAAGATCCTATTGGAGGAGGATGCTAAGCCAGTGGTTCAACCACAAAGGCGGCTAAATCCAGCCATGAAGGAGGCGGTGCAGAAAGAGGTCACTAAGTTACTAGAGGCTGGGATTATTTATCCTATTTCTGATAGCCCCCGGGTGAGCCCTGTCCACGTTGTCCCCAAGAAGGGAGGCATGACAGTGGTTCATAATGAAAAGAATGAACTGGTTCCTACAAGAACAGTCACAGGGTGGCGTATGTGTATTGACTACAGAAGGCTCAATACAGCAACCAGAAAGGATCATTTTCCTTTACCATTCATAGACCAAATGCTAGAAAGACTAGCTGGTCATGATTATTACTGCTTTTTGGATGGCTATTCAGGTTACATATAAAATTTCAAACAAGGGAATAGAGGTGGATCAAGCTAAAGTTGAAGTAATTGAAAAATTACCACCACCTACCAATGTTAAGGCAATCAGAAGCTTTCTGGGGCATGCAGGATTCTACAGAAGGTTTATAAAGGATTTTTCAAAAATTGCAAAACCTCTGTGTAATCTGATAGTTGCAGACACGCCATTTATCTTTGATAAGGAGTGTCTGCAGGCGTTTGACCTTCTGAAAGCTAAGCTGGTTACAGCACCAGTTATCTCTGCACCAGACTGGACACTGCCATTCGAACTAATGTGTGATGCCAGTGACCATGCCATTGGTGCAGTATTGGGACAGAGGCACAACAAGCAACTACATGTCATTTATTATGGCAGCCGTATTCTAAATGATGCACAGAAGAACTACACAACCACAGAAAAGGAGTTACTTGCAGTGGTATATGCCATTGACAAGTTCAGATCTTATTTAGTAGGATCAAAAGTGATTGTGTACACTGACCATGCTGCTCTTAAATATCTACTCACAAAGCAGGATTCAAAACCCAGGCTCATAAGATGGGTGTTGCTTCTGCAAGAGTTTGATATAG
>NC_029781.3:93933181-93936244 GCF_000817695.3 Arachis duranensis
GGATGAGCAATTGTTTGCTATTCAGGAAGCTCCGTGGCTTGCAGACAGTGCAAACTGTAAGACTCAAGGTTCTCCTTCTGTAACCATAGAGAGGAAGCATGAAAAGATTCTCTCAATACAGAGTCAAACAAAACCCCCACATTCAAACTCTAAGTTTGGTGTTGGGGGCACAACCAAACTCTAAGTTTGGTGTTGGGAGGTTCTAACATTGCTCTGAACATCAGTGAGGCTCCATGAGAGCCCACTGTCAAGCTACTGACATTAAAGAAGCGCTTGTTGGGAGGCAACCCAATGTTATATTTATTATTTTCCTTTGTTATTTTATGTTTTCTATAGGTTGATGATCTTGGAAAGTCACAAAATCAATTGAAAAAGCAGAAATAATAAAAAAATAGAAAGAAAAATAGCACACCCTGGAGGAAAACTTGCTGGCGTTTAAATGCCAGTAAGGGCAGCAAATGGGCGTTTAACGCCTAGTCTGGCACCATTCTGGGCGTTTAACGCCAGAAAGGGGCACCAGACTGGCGTTAAACGCCAGGAAGGGGCAAGAAGCTGGCGTTAAACGCCAGAAATGGGCACCAGCCCGGCGTTTAACGCTAGAATTGGCATAAAGAACATTTTTGCTCGCCACTTGGTACAGGGATGAATTTTCCTTGACACCTCAGGATCTGTGGACCCCACAGGATCCCCACCTACCCTACCACTCTCTCTCTTCTTCACCCATTCACCAATCACCTCAACACCTCTTTCCCAAAAACCCCTCACCTATCAAATCCCACCATTCTCTTCACAACTCACATCCATCCTTCATAAAACCCCACCTACCTCACCATTCAAATTCAAACCACTTTCCCTCCCAAACCCACCCACAAAACCCCCTCCATCTCCTCCATTTTCTTCTTCTTCTACTCCCTTCTTTCTTCTTTTGCTCGAGGACGAGCAAACCTTCTAAGTTTGGTGTGGTAAAAGCATTGCTTTTTGTTTTTCCATAACCATTTATGGAATCTAAGGTCGGAGAAACCTCTAGAAAGAGGAAAGGGAAGGCAAAAGTTTCCACCTCCAAGTCATGGGAGATGGAGAGATTCATCTCAAGGGTGCATCAAGACCACTTCTATGAAGTTATGGCCAAGAAGAAGGTGATCCCCGAGGTCCCTTTCAAACTCAAAAAGGGTCAACTTTGATCAAAGGGTGGACCAAGTCCTCATGGATACCACTAAGAAAGAGGATGGAGCAAACAAGAGAGTCCACTCATGGACCTCAACAAAAGCAACCATTATCCTCCATGAAATCAGGGAGGAGCAACAAAGACAAGGAAGAGACATTGAGGAGCTCAAGCACTCCAGAGGATCTTCAAGAAGGAGAACTAGCCGTCATCACTAAGGTGGACCCGTTCTTTAATTTCCTTGTTCTTATTATTCTGTTTTTCGATTTTTATGCTTGATGTTCTATCTATGTTTGTGTCTTCACTACATGATCATTAGTATCTTAGTGTCTATGCCTTAAAGCTATGAATGTCCTATGAATCCATCACCTCTCTTAAATGAAAAATGCTTTAATCACAAAAGAACAAGAAGTGCAGGATTTCGAATTCATCTTTGAAACTAGTTGAATTAGCTTGATGTGGTGACAATACTTTTTGTTTTCTGAATGAATGCTTGAAAGTCCATATGTCTTTTGAATTTGTTGATTAAAGAATGTTAAACTTGTTGGCTCTTGAAAGAATGATGGAAAAGGAGAAATGTTATTGAAGATCCGAAAAATCATCAAATTGATTCTTGAAGCAAGAAAAAGCAGTGAATTCAAAAAATTATTATTATATATAAAAGGTGATCCAAGGCAAAAAGAGTGTGCTTAAGAACCATGGACACCTCTAATTGGGGACTCTAGCAAAGCTGAGTCACAATCTAAAAAGGTTCACCCAGTTATGTGTCTGTGGCATGTATGTATCCGGTGGTAATACTGGAAGACAGAGTGCTTTGGGTCACAGCCAAGACTTATAAAGTAGCTATGTTCAAGAATCATTATAATTAACTAGGAGAATCAATAACACTATCTGAATTCTGAGTTCCTATAGAGGCCAATCATTCTAAACTTCAAATGATAAAGTGAGATGCCAAAACTGTTCAGAAGCAAAAAGCTACTAGTCCCGCTCATCTAATTGGAGCTAAGTTTCATTGATATTTTGGAGTCTATAGTATGTTCTCTTCTTTTTATCCTATTTGATTTTAAGTTGCTTCGGGACAAGCAACAATTTAAGTTTGGTGTTGTGATGAGCGGATAATTTATACGCTTTTTGGCACTGTTTTTAGTACATTTTAGTTAGTTTTTAGTATGTTTTTATTAGTTTTTATTTAAAATTCACTTTTCTAGGATTTACTATGAGTTTGTGTGTTTTTCTGTGATTTCAGGTAATTTCTGGCTGAAATTGAGGGACCTGAGCAAAAATCTGATTCAGAGGCTGAAAAAGGACTGCAGATGCTGTTAGATTCTTACCTCCCTGCACTCAAAGTAGATTTTCTGAAGCTACAGAAGCCCAATTGGCGCACTCTCAATTGCGTTGGAAAGTAGACATTATGGGCTTTCCAGCAATGTATATTAGTCCATACTTTACCCGAGATTTGATGTCCCAAACCGGCGTTGCAAATCAGCTTCAGAATTCCCGGCGTTTAACGCCAGAACTGGCACAAAAATTGGAGTTAAACGCCCAAACTGGCACAAAAGCTGGCGTTTAACTCCAGGAAAAGTCTCTACACATGAAAGCTTCAATGCTCAGCCTAAGCACACACCAAGTTGACCCCGAAAGTGGATTTTTACGTCATTTACTCATTTCTGTATACCCTAGGTTACTAGTTCACTATTAATAGGACCTTTTGACATTGTATCTTTACCTCATGACACTTTACACATTTCATACTGTACCTTCTACGGCATGAGTCTCTAAACCCCATGGTTGGGGTGAGGAGCTCTGCTGTGTCTTGATGGATTAATGCAATTACTACTGTCTTTCATTCAATCACGCTTGCTTTCATTCTAAGATATCACTTGTTCCTCAACTTGATGAAT
>NC_029781.3:93936400-94009642 GCF_000817695.3 Arachis duranensis
GTATAAGCTAGAATTGATGGCGCCATTCAAGAGAATCCGGAAGGTCTAAACCTTGTCTGTGGTATTCTGAGTAGGATTCAAGGATTGAATGACTGTGATGAGCTTCAAACTTCTGAGGGCTGAGCGTTAGTGACAGACGCAAAAGAATCACTGGATTCTATTCCAACCTGATTGAGAACCGACAGATGATTAGCCGTGCTGTGACAGAGCGCGTTGAACATTTTCACTGAGAGGATGGGAGGTAGCCATTGACAACGGTGAAACCCTACATACAGCTTGCCATGGAAGGAGCCTTGCGTGCATGAAGAAGAAGACAGTGGGAAAGCAGAGATTCAGAAGATAGAGCATCTCCAAAACCTCAACCTGTTCTCCATTACTGCAAAACAAGTATTTATTTCATGTTCTTCTACTTTTCACAATTAAACCTGAGAATTATTGATATCCTGACTAAGAGTTACAAGATAACCATAGCTTGCTTCAAGCCGACAATCTCCGTGGGATCGACTCTTACTCACGTAAGGTATTACTTGGACGACCCAGTACACTTGCTGGTTAGTTGTGCGGAATTGCAAAAGTGTGATTGCAATTTCGTGCACCAAAACGCTATACATAAAAATAATGTCATATACTAAAATTTTATTTTAAAACTTGAAACATTTAATGATTTCAAAATTCATAAACATTAATATTTCATTATTTATATACATCATATTTAAAACTTAATACATAGAAAATAAAACTTAACAATAAGTTCTTTACATTATTTATTTACATGGATACTTAACAATCCCACATATTAAACTATTCCATCATTGATCAAATGACCAATATTTCCTTCAGGATCTTCAAAAAAATCAGATACATCATAATGAGTGGTGGAATTTTCAGCATCATTTGAAACAAAATTCGTTTCTTTTCCTTTGTCGTCCTTTTTCAAAGATGCTTGATAAAGATCAACTAGGTGCCTTGGTGTACGACAGGTATGCGACCAATGGCCCTTTCCACCACAACAGAAACACTTATCCTCTGTTGATTTATTTTGCCCAATATTTCTTTCTTTATCTTACTTCTGGTGAGATCCTCTCTTTTGCACATAATTCCTTTTCCTTCCATAATTTTTCTTGTTGCCGAAACCTTGCCATTTACCTCTTCTGGGTAATAATTTGCCGCATTTACTTCAGAAAATGGGGCGGCTCCAGTTGGGTGTGCTTCGTGATTCTTTAAGAGCAACTCATTGTTGCATTCAGCAACAAGAAGGCAAGAAATTAACTCAAAATATTTTTTAAATCCTTTTTCTCGATACTACTGCTGCAGGAGCACATTCAAGGCATGGAAAGTTGAGAAATTTTTTTTAACATATCATTATCAAATATCTTTTCCCCACATAATTTGATCCATGTGGTGATTCAAAACATTTCCGAATTATATTCATTTATAGATTTAAAATCCTGTAGACGCAAGTGCGTCCATTCATATCGGGCTTGAGGAAGTATCACCATCTTTTGATGATTATACTTTTCTTCAAGGTCTTTCCAAAGATCTGCAGGATCTTTTAATGTGAGATATTCATTTTTCAATCCTTTGTCAAGATGACAATGAAGAAAAATCATGGCTTTGGCTTTATATATCCTTGTGGGATGCATTATTTTCAGCCTTAATGGTATCTCCAAGATCCATTGAATTAAGATGGATTTCGTAAGACCCGGTTAATTAATGGCTAATTAACCCATAAATGAGAATTTATTCTAGAAAGCCAAAATTGTGATTTTTATGGCTTAATATGATAGAGAAAATTGAGATGAGAATTTCGGTACCAATTTTATAGAAATCGGACCAAGATTGGACCGAACGGGCCAAACCGGGCCAACCGGACCCAAAGTGGGCCCTTGGCCCAACATAACTAAACCAAAACCCTAGTTTTCAGCACTCTCTCTCCTCCTCACACTCTCTTTCACGCTGAAAATTAGAAGGAAGGGGGGAAGAACACTCTCTCAAGTTCTTTCTTTCATTTGATCTTCAAACCACCATAACTTTTGATCTAGAGCTCCGATTGCCGCACCATTTGCGGCCACGCGTTCACCATAGAGAACTCTAAAAAACCCATACAATCAATCTTGATGTAAGCCACGTTTTGCTCTTCAAATTTCCAACCTTGTTTTTGAGTTTCATGAGCAAACATGTTGAGATTTTGGGCTCTTTGATGTTATAGGACACAACTCTCTTGAAGGAGAAGGTTAATCTTGTCTCCTTGGACCTTGGGTATGGTAAGATTATCAACCCTAGTGTAATTTGTTGTTCTATGATGTTTGGGTATTGAGATGTTGTGTATGGGTATGATGATTGTGGCTTAGGTTGTGTGTATGTGAATATTAGGGCTTGATTGAGACCTTGAAAAGTTTGAAAAGAGATTTTTGGTGGTAAAAATATGTGCTTGGAGGTGTTGAGATCTAGAGGGCTTGTGGACAAGTGGTTTGGAAGTGCTCCGGTTGAGCTTGGAAAATCGGCTAAAGTATGGTCTCGGTTTCTCGTATCTAATATGTAATGTGGTGGGAAATACTTAGACTAGAGACCCTAAGATAAACATTGAATTGTTTATGTTGTTGAATGGTTGAGATATATGATGTGGTCATATATGTGATGATGATTATTTATGCCTTGATGGTATGATGTATGAGAATTATGCATGTTGTGATATATGCTTGATGAGTAATTGAGGTTGAATTGTGGGAGACACCATGTTGATGGTGAGTATGATATTGAGTATGTGTAATAATGGTTAATTGGAAATAGTATTATTGGAAATTGGGATGAGAAAGTATGTAAGACATGTTTATGTGTTTGTCTTTTAGCCATTTGATTAAGAAGTGTTAAAATAGTGGGATGATGTTTTGTGAATTATGGTGAAGTGTTGATGTGTGAGTTGAGGAGGCTTGATGTCGATTTTGATACATTTGATTGATTTCCAAAAAGGGTTGAAATTGGCATATTTTGGTTGATTTTGAAAAAGGGTTAAAATGGCTTGTTTTGAAAATGGCACTTTGTGGTTTTGTATGAAAACATGGTTTATGGGCATACTTTGATGGGACATAACTTGGACTACGGATACCCGTTTTGTACCAAACTTATTTAGAAATGAAATTGGATCTGGGATGTCCATGCCATCAGAAGAACGGGCAGAAAACGATTTAAAATGAGAAAGTTATGTCCGTTGAAAGATTGGGGGGTTGAATTTGTCAATTCTGCAGCTTTTAACTTAGAAAATTTTTAGCAGAATGACCCTTTGCGCGTAGGCGCAATTGGCGTGTATGCGCCGCTTTGCAAAAAGGCACCATCCACATGTGCGCGTGGCGTGCGCGTGCGCGTCAATGTGATGCACCCAATGCCCAAGCCATTTTTCTGAGAGTTGTGCCAAAGTTGTGCCAGTTTTGTGCCTGGGGCACAAATGTACCCGCGCGTACGCGTGGCTGACGCGTACGCGTCGTTTGTCTATTTTTCAATCCGCGCGTTCGTGTGTATGACGCTTGCGCGTCGATGAGTTTTGTGGCCATCCACGCATGCGCGTGGAGTGCGCATACGTGTGGCCCTGTTTTCATCCCAAAGTTGATTTTTGAGTTTTAAAAGCCAAATTTCACACTTTAAAGCCTCCGATCTCACCACTTGTGTCTCAAATCATTATGATATGCCTAGAAATAAGAAAAGGAGCTAGAGGATGTGGTAACTTGCGAGTGAAGCAAGCGAAAAATGAATGATCAATGAGGATCAAAGATGATTATATGAGATGCGGAGGATGGCGGTGGAAGTGCTTGTTATGCCATGGGCCGAAGGGCCGTAATTGTTAATGAATTGGCTGGTTATGGATTTAACCGTGAGTCGGATGGCTAGATTATTGCTGTGTTACGGCGGAGCCATAATTATGGCTAAGTATAAATGCATATATGCTGTTGAATGAATTGTGAATGTTTGCACTTCTACTATCGGAGATGAGAATTTCTCTGGGAGGAAGCAGTGGCTAGCCACCACGTGCTCCAGGTTGAGACTCGAAGCTCTTTTGACCCTATGTCGTCAGGGTGGTCGGGCACTGTGAAAGCCCCGGATGAGCTCACCCCCATAAATATTCACCAGTGAGGGTGATGGATATGGATCATGATTATAATCAAGTTTATATTGAGTATAACTCGAGTTGGGGAGACACGACAGAAGGACAGTCCAATGGTTAGCTACCAGGACTTGTCGGGTTGGCTCTATAACCGACAGATGATATCATCAGCCATTAGGGACAGGCATTCATCATATGCATACTATGTGAATTGTTTGAGATTGCCTATTTGACTGCATATTACTTGCTACCTGTCTAAATGCATTATTTGTTCCTATTTATATATCTCTTGTCTGATATAACTGTGTTTGCTATATTATACTCCTGCTGGTGGTTGAGAGGTCTGAAGGAATTGGAAAGGGAAATATTAGTTAGACTGAAGGATCTTTAGTCAGATGCCCTTTATGGTTTAGCTTGTTTATAAGCTTTGATTTTATCTGGAGGGAGTTCTAGGATTGCCTTCCGCTTTCCTCTATTATTATATATTATATATGTGGAAGATGTTACCATGCTGGGAACCTCTGGTTCTCACCCATGCGGATTTTGTTATTTTCAGATGCAGGACGTGAGGTTTCTCGCTGAGGCATGCTGGAGACTTTTGGATTAGCGAAGATCCTTTGTTCTCGGGACTCTGTTTTGATTTTATGATTTTTCTTAGATACTTTATCTCCATTGAATAATACAAATTGTGATGACTCCTCTTATAGGAGATTTTGGAGAATAGGTTCTCTGTCTTTGTGTCCCTTTGGGTTTCCTTGGGGTTTCCTTATTTTATTTACTTGTATATATATGTTGCTATGCTCGGACCGGTTATCTTTGCAACCAGATTTTGTGTTTTGATATTCCTGTTTTTGGCACTCTTTTGTATACATATAATCCCACGTTAGTTTATTCTTGTTCGCTACGTTATCGATCGGAGTGTTGCGCTTTTCGAGTTACGAATTTTGTTTACCCCTTTTTCTTAAAAAGGTTCATAGTTATAATCATTTTTCACAATACTATTCGTACTAAATTTTTATTTTAGAGGTCGTAATACCTTGCCATCTCTGAATTATGACTTAAGCATAAGACTCTGTATGGTAGGGTGTTACAGATTTCAACATCTAATATTTATGATAAATAATTATTTCCAGATATATCAAGAGCATTGAATTTAAGATGACAGAGTTTCGACATAATGAAAATTTGTTACCCGAGTCTTCCTAAAAATTTGATCAGAGTCTCGTGCTGATAACGTGTTGTAAAATAAATAAGGAAGATGTAATAAAATAAGGTATAAATAGAAAAATACTGCTATTAGTATTTACCAATACTATTATACTACTATAAAGATAATATATTAATATTATATTAATAGTATACGAAGAGAGAAAGTAAAGAAGTACTTTATATTGTAGTGTATATAAGAAAGAGAGCGAAAGAATATTTACTTGTATTATTACTATAACTGAGTGTTATTCAGTGAGGTTTAACCTCTATTATACATGCAAGGAGGTTTCTTTTTCCACTATCATTAAATGTAAGAACTTTGGTAACATAGCATTTCAGTATGGAAAAGATGAGCCGCCCATAGTCATCCATTTCATTCTTATCGCAACAATAACATTCATTTTAATCTATTTGATTAAAATACTCTTATTATAAAGTACTCTTATTATTAAAATACTCTTATTATTAAAATTTATTATATTAATAGTAATATATTTTATCTTATTATTAATATTATTATAGTAGTAAAAATAACAATTTAAAATACATTTATTATTATAATATATTTTATTTATTTTTAACTTTTTATCATTAATCATGAAATATATAAAAATTTTAGATTAAACGTTTTTACAAAAAGTTAAAATATTTTATATTATGTAATAGCAATAATAATAATAATATATTTATTTTTAAAATAATGAGTTTTATTTATTTTTAATATTTATCATTAATCATAAAATATATAAAAAAATTAAATTAAATATTTTGTAACAAGTTAAAATATTAAAAATAAATTAAATTTATTATATTAATAACAAATATACGTTTTATATTATTATTACTTATATATATATATATATATAATTATTACAGAGTATTTTAGTCAAATAGATTAAAATATATGTTAATTATTACAAGAGAAAAAATATAAATTTAAAAAAAATGTCATTTAAATATCTCACCGTGAAAAAAAAAATTTCTAAGAATTAACAAGATAATAAAGTGAAAGTAAGTTAATATTAGACTTATCTCTCCTTAATTTCAACATCGAAAAAATAAAATACTGTTAATTTTGTTATAAATGTATTTGTTATGGTTGATTTGGATTGTGTAACTATATTTTAATATTTGATCACATAGAGTCAATTATAAATGTTACCTAGCTAAATTAACTAAAAGTTGGATTTTGACTATAAATAATCTTCTTTTGATATTTTTTAGAAAACATAATTATTAATAAAATTATTTATTATTTTTTTATTTTTTTTTCAAACTCTAATTCTTATTTCCGTAACACGTTATCAACACAAAAATCTATTTGTATCTCATTAGTTTTATACCTTTAGATATTTTGACTATAGAACTAAATTTTACGTTTTATAAAAGAAGTTAATTCAGTTTGAATTGTGTCTTTTTATTTTGGTCAATCATCTTTTTATTTACATTCTTTGACAGATTTTGATTCGTAATCTTTATCTTATTTTGCTAGTTCAATAACAATATTATAAACAAAAATGTTATTAATAACAGTATTTTTTTGCTCCCATATTTTTTCGGTAGTGATATAACGTATCGAGATCTCTTCATTTTTAGGTACCTGAACCTCTTTCAAAGTTTCATCGATATTCGAGTACTTGCCTCCATATTGTTACTATCATGATTAATTATCTCTCTTTTTTCTGAGATGTTTATCTTTAGAATCGATTGATCTTTCACGTTTTAGACATGAATTGTTTTCATTTGAACTAACAACTTGTTCGTTTAAGACACTTATTTTTGTTAGTGCATTTGCAACTGGAATGTGAGATTTTATTACTTTCTTTAGGTTAATAAATGCTTCTGATAATTAATTTGCAATATTTTGCATTAATTTTTTGCCATTCTAGTTCATATTGTTTAGTGTGAGAATCTAAATAGGATAACGACAATATATTTCAAGTAGTTTCTTTTTTCAGTTACTTATTTTCTCTCCCTAATTTTAAAAAAATTATTTCACTAAAGTGACAATAATCTTACCTTAAATAAATCAGCCGTCATGAGTTTAAGATATTTTACAATTGACGTCATAACCAATATATATCTCCAATCTTTTTTGAAATCTCATTTTTGTGCGTTGTGGTAGAACAATTAGGACATAAATCACACATCTAAATATTTCAAGATAAAAAATATTTAGCTCCTAATCACAAGCCAATTATAATGAAGAGAATTTGAGGGGCTGGTTGGCTTGACCATTTTTATTTTCATTTTCAAAAAAATTAAAAATGAAATATAAAAATATATTTAGTTGAGCATTTTAACATTATTTTCGGCAAAAATATTTTCAAAAAGGAGTACATATTTTTTAATCTTATTAATTTTAGAGATATCGTAAGAAAGGAATAATCGACAAGGTCCTTAGATTTATTTAAGGCTTTTGAGGAGGCATACGAGGTGAAAATCTCATGTACGATTCTAGAATAGCAATGGAGACAATAACATTCTCACCGACAAGTACTATCTAATAGTTTAAGTACAATTGACATTGTTGTCAGAATCGAACCGGTAATTAAATCGGTCAGATTACTGAATCACTTGGTTATTGGTTCAATCGGTAAGTTACTAGTTGAACCAATTAACTCGGTCCTATATAAATAAAAAATAAAAAATAGTCAAAAATTTAAAATTAAAAATTAAAATACATATTTTTACTAATATTTTAAGGATATCTAGCTATTCTAAAATAATAAGGAATAGAAACAATAAGTATTTTGTTAATTTTACTCTATCATAAATATTTTTGTTTTATTTTTGTATTAAAATAACTATTATTTTCAAATTTTAATAATTTATTAATTAGTTTATATCTACTATACTATTATATACTATAAGTATTTATTAAAAAATAATATTAATAGATATTATATAATTATGAAAAGAAAAAATAAGTGAATTTATAATTATGATATAGTTGATACACAATCAAAATATAATTTTTTGGGATGAAATTTGTGGCGACAACCTATAGGTTTGGTCGTTTTCTAATTTCTTCCTTAGCAAAATGTGAAAGATTACCTTTTGATTTATCAAAAGAGGAAAAAGAATTAGTAGTGGATTATTAAACTGAATATTCAGCTATCAAATTTAGTTTATTTTATATTACTTCCTATTTAAATCTATTAATTTCGATTTATCTTTGTAAGAAAGGAAAGTTCTTGTTCTCACTTTTTAGTATTATTCTCCATACTTTTTAATGCGGTTGTTTGGCATCTTTGAAATTTTAAAAATGATATTTTTTATTTTTAGCTTTTTTTAGTAGAGAATTGATAAAAATATTTCCAATCCAAAATATGTTTTCAGTTGAGAATTCCGTGATTTATCGAGTTCGATCATTCACTTTCCTTTTATATCTCATAAACTAAAACTAAATTCTTACTCACGTATTGTGAAAAATACAAAGACAAGCTCCTCCAATTCTTTTTTCACTCTCTTTCATTGGTTTTTTTCAGTGGTTCTTCTAATTCTGATAGCCTTCTTCTATTTTCTTTCATCGACTTTTTTATTTTCTCTTTTTCATTTAATGGTAAGAGATCTCTTTTAAGCTTTCTTTTGTGTTTGGTTGAATATTTTTTGTTATATTTTTTTAATTGGATTTGATGGTGTCAAATTTGAGTTCTAAAACTAACGCTCAACTCTCTGTTCATATTAACAATTCGTTCTCTATTAATTACTTACCTGCTGCTAGTTCTCTTTTACTGTTTTTTTTTATTCTTTTCTTTCTATTCAAAGGTACGTAAAAGAGTTCTTTAAAATTTTATTTTTATGTTCTTGAAAATTTTTATTATTTTAGTTTTATAAATTAAATTTAAATATTAAATGATGTGAAATTTGAGTTCTAATCTTTTATAATATTCAACTTTTTTTTAATTTCAAATTTTTTTCTCTTTATCTTCCCATCTTTAATGCCCTTCAAGTTTTTTCTTTTTAAAATTTTTGTGAAGATGTATTTTTCGATTCGATGGAAATATGATCATTTTTATCTTTTAACTAATTTTTTCTATTGATACATTTTTTGGTGTTTCTTTTTTAATTCAAAATCTCGATAAAATAAAAAAAATATCTAAAAAAAAAGTGAATTCGATAATAATTGATAAGAGGTATAAAAATTTATTTGTATTTGTATTCAATATGATGACTCGTGTGTATTCTTATTCAATATAATCTCCTCTTTTTCAACCGTAATTCTATTTTTAAAGCCATTTTTAACCATATTTTTTCTATTTTGTATGTTTTATTTATTTTATATTTATACCTCATATTTATCTTTTTTTTTCAAAGATAAATGTTATTTTATTAATATAAAATAAAAGTATTTTCATAAGGAAGTACAAAAGAATTGGGTATTCCCATTTATCACCAACTGTGACTGAAAGACTAAGAGTTTAAAGAAGAGTAAAGTAAGAGTAAAGAAAATTAGCAGCATCTATCAGGTATGACTCACGAGTACACGCACTAAATTGTTGGCTTCTTTCACTATCTCTGGTGCCGGGCTTATTACCTTCTCAAAAACACACCGATTCCTCGCTTTCCAAGTGCTCCAACACAGCGCCGCTATGAGGAGGGTCTTTTGTCTACCGTCTAATTGAGCCGCTGCCCAGGATAAGACTCGTGTCCACCAATTGAAAAATGTCTCTTCTTCTCTCATCCATAGGTCATGGGTTATTAAGCTTAGTCTCCATATTATTGAAGATAGGAGGCATTGGAACAAAGCATGAGAAATTGATTCAGCCTTCAACATGCATCTTGGACAAGTGGCAGGAGTGGATGCGAACCGGCTGTGGACTTGTTGCAACACTAGAAGCCTTTCATGAAGACTTTTTCATAGAAAAATCTTAATTTTATGTGATAATTTCAACTCCCAAATGCTATTCCAGACTCTGTTGTGTATGTTCTGGGGCCTCAATGAAGTAGGAGAATGAAAGAATCCATAAGCAATTTTGTATCCTGACCCAACTTCATATATACCATATTTTGTCCAACACCAATTAACTTCATCCTCCTTCTCTGTTGGTTTGATTGAAAAAATTTTATTGCATATATCAACTGAAAAAATCGACTCAATCAGATTTCTATTCCAGCTTCGATCAGGATTTAGTAACACACTAACGTAATACACTTGCAGATCTGGCAGGATTGTGAGTGCATTTTGAGGGACATTAAAGGGCACTAGTGGTGGGTGCCAGGGGTCATGGAAGATGCGAACATTAGTGCCAGAGCCTATTTTCCATAACAAGCCTTTCTCGATCACCTTGCGCCCTTCAAGAACACTTCTCCAGCCCCACGACGGTACGCTTCCTATCTCTGCATGTAGGAAATCTGTATATATGAAATATTTAGCTTTGAGCATTCTTGATAGAGTAGAATTAGGGTATTTCATTAGACACCAACATTGTTTTCCCAATAAAGCCAAATTTTGCGTCCTTAGGTCCTTGATCCCCAGCCCGCCATCTTTCTTCGGTCTCGTCATTGTGTCCCATTTAATCCAAACCATTCTTCGTTCTGCGCCTTTTTGACCCCACCAAAATTGCGAGAGCATGCTATGAATCTTAGTCAACAGCGTGTCTGGGAGCTTGAAACAAGAGAGTGTATAAATAGGAATCGCCTCCCCTACCGCTCTCAATAGCGTGTGCCTACCACCTGATGACAATAGACTTCTTTTCCAACCCATAATCCTCTTCTGAACTTTATCCTTGATAGCTCCAAAGGTTGCTTTCTTTGATTTTTGAACTATAGAGGCCCAGGTATTTGTCTTGTGCTCCGATATGTTCAATATTTAGTGTCTGAGCAATTGCTAGTCTTGTGTTCTGAGGTGTGTTGTGACTGAAAAAGATAGCTGACTTATTCAGATTGACTTTTTGCCCACTGAAACCCTCATAGATCTCTAGCAATTCTAGAATACTTTGGCTTGTATTAGGTGCGCTCTTGCAAAAAAGGATTGAATCATCAGCAAACAAAAGGTGATTAACTGTTTGGCATCTCCGATTAACTTGAACTCCTTGAATTAATCTGTTTTGCTCTGCCTTATATAGGAAGAAGGAAAATCCTTCTGCACAAAAAAGAAAGAGATATGGAGATAAGGGGTCACCCTGTCAGATGCTCCTATTTGGCCTAAAATAGTCAAAATGTTGACCTTCCACAATAACAGAGTAAGAAATAGTCGTTACCAATTCCTTAGTCCAGTTAATCCATTTAGCATCAAAGCCCAGCTTATCCATAATATACCATAAAAAATGCCATTCAACCATTGAAGCTTTTTAGAATTCTGCCACTGTGAAAGAAACTTCTTACTGCCTTAAAAACGTCACCTCCAACTATATCCCAGAAAAAGTGAAAAAACTTAGCTGTAAACCCGTCATCACCAGGAGCACTCTGAGCGTGAACACTAAATGTAGCTCTTTTGACCTCGTCCATAGTTACTAGCCTTTGGAGCCTACGGTTCATGGAAGCTATAACCTTTGACTCCAAATCCTCTAAGTATGGATTCGGATCAGCCGAACCAGAAGAAGTAAAAATATCGCAAAATTAGTCTTCAGCTATCTTTGCAATATCCTCCGGTTTCGATGCAATCTCATTGTCCCTCCCTACTAATCTCCAAATTCTGTTCCTTCGCATCCTTGATTGAAATTTCTGGTGAAAGAATCTAGTGTTCTGATCTCCTTCTTTTAGCCACTTGACTCTAGATTTTTCTCGCCAATAGCTCTCTTCTTTCAAATATGCCAGCTCCAACTTCTTCTCCAAACTGGTAACCTCCTCTCCCCCATTGATTCCAGCCACCCGCAACTCCTCTAGTTTAGCTTGAAGGTCCTCAATTTCTTTTCGAGAGTTTGCTTTGTGAGTTTTCTGCCATTGAACTAGTCTATGTCTACAGACTTTCAACTTTTGGGCCAAGGAGAACATAGCTGAGCCTACAACTTCCATTCTCCACACTTCACTGACAATTCTCTTGACATCCTCCTCTCCACACCAACGTTTCTGGTATTTAAACCGCCTTTTACTATGCCAGGATTGAGGTTCGGTTTCCATCAAAAGTGGAGCATGATCCGAGCCTGACTCTGTGAGCCTGTGCACCACTGCATTCAGAAACTTCAACTTCCATTCCATCCCAACTAAATAGCGGTCAAGCCTCTCCTTCACCAAATCCTCTCCTTGTCTTTGATTTGTCCACGTGAATGGGTGCCCCACCATTCCAATATCCACTAATTCGTTACTGTCAATAAAATTAGTGAATATTGCAATGGTGGTTGCTGATTTTTGGCCTCCACCCTCCTTTTCCGCTTGGCCTTTTATAGCATTAAAGTCGCCTGCTATTACCACATTTCCTTCCAGGTGTTGCTCATTGTTGTAAGCTCTTCAAACTGTAAGGATCGAATTTGTTCCGAACAACTCAAATGGACACCAATGAACGCCCATACCTCACTGCTTCCGACTTCCTTAATTTCGGCTGCCACAAAGAATTCTCCACTACTAATAATTTGAACACTGATGCTGTCCTTCCAAGCTAGCACAAGTCCTCCTGCCACTCCTGCTGGGTTAACAATATGCCAGTTTTCGTAGCTGCATACCCGAAGTTTTGCTTCCACCTGTCAAGATTGGTTCTTTATTTCACTTATAAACACAATCTCGAGGGAGTGGGATTTACAGATCCCTTTTAAGGTGTGAATTGTCAGGGGTCTCCCTAAACCCCGACAATTCCAAACTATAGTTCTCATGGCACCTTGGGTGCCATTTGTAGGCTGGCACCCTCCACCATCTCTTCAACTGCATTTTCATCCTCTATTCTTGCTTTCTTTGTAGATCCTTTAGCTATACCACTCATCAACCTTTTTTCGGGTTCACTTTTAGTATCTGACTCTGCAGCACCTTGTCTTGCTAGCCTTTTCCACTTTCTACCTTTCTCTGTGGTGAGACACTGCCCAATAGCGAATTGCATAAGCTGCCCTTCATCCTCCTTGGTATTGGACTGACCAGCTATGATAACCTCCATGCATTCTGTTCTAGAATTGGCTGATTGAGGTGACTCAGGTGCTGCCCTATTACCAGTGTCTTGTGGTTTCAAACTTTGTTTCCCTTCTTGCATTGACATCCCTACAAATTCTTCCAATAAGCAGTTTAAGACCGGTTTTTTCTTACGTTGAGTGGCCTTATTCTGGTTTTGGGTTGAGTTGTTGAATGCTCTTTCTCCTTCAGAGTAGATTCGCGTTCCCACTTGGCTGGCTTTAACCCATTCGCCAATGTCATCCTCTATTACGATATCACTCTCTGTGTCCTTCAGCAGATCATGACAATTTTTCACCTCGTGCCCTAATTTTGCACAATAGGTACAGAACTTTCCAAGTCTCTCATAGCGCAGTGCCACTTCTACCTGCTTTTTATTAGGTCCTGCCACTATTAACTGATCTTTCACTTGCCTGGCAGCATCAATATTGATTTTGGTCTTCACAATCCTAGTTTCTCTGCCTCGCATCTGAAATTTACCTACCTCCAACACTGTGCCCAATTTTTCTCCTAATTTACGTCCAACTTCGAGGGTTTTAAACGATTCTGGCAAACCCCAAAATTGAACCCAAACTGGAAAATTGGAAATAATCTCTTCATCACAGTTCTGATCTTTCTTCCATCTCTTGACATGGAGCACATAATCTTTGAATAGCCATGGAGGACCACGTTCAACACGCAAGACATCCACTTCTTTATTAAAAAAGAATTGGAAGGAATTATCCCCTTTATCACTCACTCTAAATCCTTCCGGGTTTCCCCATATAGTCTTTAAGGCATTCCCCATGGTTCCAATTGAGAAGATTTTGGAAGCAAAGAGTCTGCCATAGAGACTATTGGAGCAAGCGTTAATACCTTCTGATATGTCTGCCTCTTCCAGTAGAATCACATTCCTACCTCCTTTCCGGTTGTCTTCCTCGGTCCGATATTCATCCCTCGTTGTCTCAGCCATGCAGATTACGGAGACTTGTATTGAGATTTAATTGACGTTGATAATGTAGCCTTGACGGCAATAGGAACTCCATTAAGAAACTCTAACAGAGCACTAGTAGTCTACTTTTAATACCTCATATTTATCTTTTAATATTAATATAATTTATTTTTGTATTTAAATATATTAATTTTAAATTTTTTTATTTTAAAATATCTTTTTCATATTATTTTTTTTCAAATACGATGACCATCTCTTCTTTAACAAAACAAAAAAAATAATTTGTTATAAAAATAATTTATTTAATCAACAATCAATTAATAAAGTATCAATAAATAAAAATTAAAATAGATCAACCAAACATATTTTTATTATTTTTAATGTTTAGAAATGAAGTCTATTCTTATAAACTAATCGCATTTTCTAAAATGTAGAAAGTTGAAAATAAAAATTATTTTCAAAAAATAAAAATAAAAAACAAAACAGTATGCTCCATGCTAAAATAAGTAGTTTAGTTCTCATAAGTAATGGTCTAGTTATTAATTGGAAGCGTTTGATCAATGATTCTGTTAGACTATTCTGAGTGTGTACATAAATAACAGATTCTTCTATCGTAATTTCAGTTGATACCTAATAATAATTAAATGTTTGGGACTTAAATTCACCGGTATTATCAAGACATATTATCTTTATAACATAATTTAAAAATGAGTAAAATAAATTTTTAATTTAATTATTTGAGTTAGCAATCTCGTAAATACCATGTTGTGAGTCCATAGTAAACAAACATGGAACCATCGTAAAAATACATCTATTAAAATTCTGAAATATTTAAATGGTCCACATGGTGGATGAATGGATCCACATATATCACCCTGAATACGTTCTAGAAAAGATGGTAATTCGATCCCAATTTTTTCTTGTAATAGTCCTATAATTAATTTTTCTTGAGAACAAGCAACACATGAGAATTAATTAAATTAAAGAATTTTATGTTCTTTTAGAAGATGACCAAAAAAATTTTCGATGATTCTTCTCATCATAATAGAACTCGAATGTCCTAATTAGTCATGAAAAATTGTAAATATATTTATATTTGTAAACTTCTGATTTACTATGGTATGTGATTCTACATTGCTAATAGTGGTATAGTACAAACCAGAAGAAAGAGCGGGTAGTTTTCCTAACATATATTTTTCACCTGATATCATAATTGTAATATAGAGATATTCATTTTCTTCTCTTATAGTTTCTACATGGTATCTATTTTAGCAAATATCTTTACAAATAACAAGTTTCTATGAGACTTAGTGCTTGTTTGGACGCTATCAAGGGCTTGTTTGCCTGAACTTCTAAGAAAAGATCTTTTCTCGAGTTATCTTTTTTTAAAAGATCTTATGAAAAAGTAAAAATAATTTTATGTTTGGATATCTCTTGCAAAAAGATCTTTTTATCTATCAATTATGTTTGGGTATAACAATATAAAAATATTTTTTTGTTTATTTATTACAGAAAAAACATCTTTTTTTATAAAGAAAAAAGATCTTTTAAAAAAAGATGTAAATTGTAACTTCTCAAAAAAGATATTTTTTTATTTTTCTAGTACTTTTACTTTTATTACTAGAAATTTACTAAACACGTAAAAAAAGATCTTTTTTCATTGAAAAATTATCTTTTTGTTATCAAGAAAATGACACCCAAACAAGCACTAAATTGATAAAAAAAAGATCTTTTTTTTTATTTTTAGTGTGTTTGGAAAATTTCTAATATTAAAAGTAAAAACACTAGAAAAATAAAAAAAACATCTTTTTTGAGAAGTTACAATTTACATCTTTTCTTAAAAGATCTTTTTACTTAAAAAAATATGTTTTTTACATAATAAATGAACAAAAAAGTACTTTTATCTTATTTTATCCAAACATAATTTATAGATAAAAATATCTTTTTACACGAGATATCCAAATATAAAATTACTTTTACTTTTTCATAAGATCTTTTAAAAAAAGATAACTCGAGAAAACTATAAAGCAGCATCCCCAAATTCACTTCACCCATTGCAGCCACCACAGGAACCATTGTGACCATAGTAGCAACATCAGGAACCGAACCTTCATCACCACCACCATTCAACAAAAGCCCCTTAAACAAACCATAAATATCACCAAAAAATTCCATTCTCCGAGTACACAAGCATAATCGAGTTCCACAAAACCAAGTTTCTTCAAGGCATTTTCTCAAACACCTTGAACGCACTCTCCAAATTCACTTCACCCATTGCAGCCACCACAGGAACCATTGTGACCATAGTAGCAACATCAGGAACCGAACCTTCATCACCACCACCATTCAACAAAAGCCCCTTAAACAAACCATAAATCTCACCAAAAAATTCCATTCTCCGAGTACACAAGCATAATCGAGTTCCACAAAACCAAGTTTCTTCGAGGCATTTTCTCAAACACCTTGAACGCACTCTCCACAAATCCACACTTACCATACATAGCAATAAGTGCATTTTCCACCAAAGAATCAGAGCACAGTTCTAGCTTCAAAGCAAGTGCATGAAGCGCTTCCCCGAGCTCCACCTTTATGAGCCTAGCGCAGGCCTTGACAGCACACGGCAGCGTAAAATTATCCAGCAGAAGTCCTGTCATAGAGACCAATTCAATGAAGAGCAAAATAGCATTGCGATAGAGTACGTAGCTGCTGATAAGCGTGGTTTAAAGGAATATGTTCTTCTTATTGAGAAAATTGTAGAACACTGAACGTGATTTGGAGGGTGAGCCGCATGCGCGGCGTACATGGTGATTAAGTGGGTGGTGAGAAGCTTGACAAGATCTAAAGAAAAAAGGAACCAAATGAAAGAGTAGGAGAAAAGAAGGAAGGAGAAAGGGAGGGGATCGTCGGTGGGACACTTATCGGAGAGTTGGAAGAAGATTTAGAGAGAGAGAGAGAGAGAGAGAGAGAGAGAGAGAGAGAGAGAGAGAGTGTGTGTGTGTGTGTGTGTGTGTGTGTGTGTGAGGATGATGGTAGCAGTAGAAAGAAGGACAATTTGGGATTTTTGAATAGTTTTTTAGGATTTGGGTATTTCTGTCACACGGAACCTATTTTTTATGGATATAATAGTCGTTTTCTTATTTGATAGGTACAATTGTCAGCGTTTGTATCATTCATGGGTACATATAGTAATTTCTTCTTATTTAAGAAGAATACTTAGTTCCTTTAGGTAATACTATCGTAGCTCTTCTGGAGCTTTCAGTCATTTTTGCACTACCAATAATCGTACTTATGTTTGTTTCTTCTGTAAAAAGTGAGACAAAATATCTTTTGTCTCTAAGTATTGTATGTGTTGAAGCATTGTGAGACATATTTTTTTATTTCTAAATTTGAGCGAAGCGTTAGATTGGTAAGACTCGTGCTAATAACGTGTTATGGAAATAAGGATTAGGGTCTGAAAGAAGAGGAAAGAGGAAAATGAATAAGGAGAATAATAGGTGACTCCATTAATAATTGTTGATCTATCTGTTATACTTCACACTTATCTACCCTATAAGTTAGCAACGTGTCAAATAACCAACAAGATCCTGATCTTTAAGTCAAACGGTTGTTACAGACTATACGCCTAGTTTGAAGATAATTAGGTCAAACAAATAGGACCATGAATAACAAACTAAATTCACCCTATAAGAAGGGGATAGGATGAAAAAGAGGTAGGCCGTTCACTCTGAATTGTAATATACTCATTTCATTCTTTTTCTAACTTGAGTATTGGAGTACCTTTGGAGGTTCCCACTACCTCTATTCTTGAAAATTTGACATATACCTCGTCTAGCTCAAGTGGAAGTAAATTCAACCTAGGATCGGAAAGCTATACCTCTCCCAAGACTTACTAGGAAGGAACATTTGGCTCCTACCGTGGGGCCAAAATTTCAAATTAACCCTTGAATGTTGTAGAAGGATTAGAGAAGGGGGTTAAATCTAGGCCTTCCTTTTATGTTAATGAAATAACCCTTTATAACAAACTTTCAATTCTGATTCTGTTTGAACTCAGCAGCGAAAAATTTTATGAGACAATTTATTTTTGTCTCATGAATATCAGAAAATATAACAGAGCAGAGGAGAGAGAAGCTGACACCATCATGTATCCTGGTTCAGTTGACTTGTGCAATGCAACCTATATCCAGTCTCCACCACAATAGTGGTAAAATTTCCACCATAGTTAAAGTATTACATACACCAATTCTACAGGATTGACACAATCCTTTCACTCTCAAGTTCTAACTTAACTTGACTTGGTTATGATTATACCTAACTATTCACTCTTAATGCCCACCCAACTAAGAAAGGGATACCTCACAGGTACAAGATACAAGACACAGACTTTACCTAAAGAAATATGAAATAACCCTAGACTTTTCTCTCAAGTGTATTACTCAGCCTTTTTCACTCATTGACTTTTACTTGAGTTCTCTCATTATGCCTTTTCATTCAAGAAACTATAGAAAGATAAACATTAAAAAAAAATTACAATCTGTAAACATGAAGGAGATTGACTCATCAACAGCCTCTTTGCTATGTGATAAACCAGATTTGCAAGCCTCTGATTCAGTTCTTCATTCTAGCGGAATACTCCTTTGACTAGGAAGCACTGTCCAAGTTGATGAACTTCTTCAGAGAATACTTCTCAGAACAAAACCTCAATACACTGGTTATCTCTCCTTGGCTTCTGAATGGTGAACCAACTTCTTTTGTATCTCCTTGCATGTTGCTAAGTTGCTCTCTCCTAGGTCAAATCTTGAGCTTTGTGCTACACCAACCTACCATCTCACTTTTTCCCATCAATCCTCAAAATAGAAACTTTGGTTTTGACCTTTTCTTGTTGACCGAAAGCCATAGAAACAAATGATTTCAATGGTAAACCTAGATCTTAGCCATTGAAAAACTACTTGGTTCCCAAGACATAATTTTAACCGTAGATACATAGCAGTATAGAACAGAAATCATCTTTCCCATGTATCCCAATATGGAGTGGCAGAGAGTTGAAGACGAAGAGAAGAAAATGAGAAGCATGTAGAAGGAAATAAAATTACCTTTAGCTTCTGACCTCTTCTTGATACAGATTGATGTGGGTGATTAGACTTCACCCTTTCTTATTTAACCTTCTTTTTCTTGCTTCTTTGGTGAACAACTTAGGAACTAAGCATTCTCTTTCTCTGATTTCTGACCAAGATGAAAAGTGAACGCTGCTTTTGGTGAAAGCAAATGAGAGGGATCAGCTTAGAGTGATGGATACGTGCTTAGATTGGTTTTGATTCATGCAACCCGTTTGATTCCTCAGCTTTGTTTTCTTTTGGGCTTTGTTTGTATTGTAGCCCACCAGCCTTGTTTTTATTTTCATCCAATTTGGGCTACTGTATTAATTTTTGGCCTGCAATACTCAATCTCAAATAATTAGCAACATATAATCATAAACAATCAACACTAATTATTTACTTTGCCCAATAAAATAATGTTTGTCATCATTAATTAATTTAGTTAATTTCTTAACTCAACAACCCTACCATCATCGTTTCTGCTCTTTTTTCACTTCTTTTTTTGCTAGTCACAACTTATGGCAGAAGCAACCCTCCTTCTCCTCCAACTCAAGCTGCGCTTCTGGCTATCAATGAGTCCTTGTAGGAAGAAGTCCAGCGCATGACCGAGCTAATAAACCAAAAGCAAGACAGCCAATGATGACGATGATGACCATACTGTAGAAATCAAAGCACGGTGATAGCCACCCTAAAGCCATCAATAAAGAAAACCAATCTCTTTTCAAATGAAGTTATGAACTTTCAAATGTCAAAGAACTTCACTCTGCCGATGATGCCTTATAAGGGAATTGGCGACCCTAACATCCATATTACTAAATTCTACTCAATGATGTTCATGAACGGTGCATCTGACCCAAGATTTTGTCATACATTTCTGACCTTCTTAGATGGTGCTGCCTTGATATGGTTTTCTAGTTTACCTAAAGGTTCTATATCGAGCTTCACTAAATTGGCCTACCTCTTCGTGAATAACTTTGCAGGTTCCAAGATCTATGTGCAAAACATGGACTATCTCAGCACCATAAAACAAGGATAATATGAGAGCCTCAAAGACTACATGACAAGGTTTGATAAAGCAGCCATGGAGATACCTAACTTGAATTTGGAAGTCCACTTGCATGCAATAAAGAGTGGGCTCCAACTTGAAAAATTTTAAGAAACTATAGCAGTGATGAAACCAAAGACGTTGACCGAGTTCAGAGAAAGAACAACAAGCCAAATTGAAATAAAGGAACTCTGGCAAATTCGGAAAGCAGAAAGACCTAAGCCCAGCAGAGAGAAGGACAAATAGAACAAACATCTGAAAAATAAGGCGGACCAAAAGCCATTCAAACTAACACCGAAGTTTGACACATATACTCTATTTAACACCAAAAGGGAAGACATCAAAGATATCTTGCACTCTAAATTGATCAATCCACCAAACAAAGCGAGAACTTATCAAGACCAATGATATATGGACAAATCTAAGTACTGTACTTTTCACCAGAACTATAGCCATACCACAGATGATTGTGTTATAGCAAAGAACCTCCTCGAGAAACTAGCCCACCTGGGCTTGTTAGACAAATACATAGATAGTCAAGGACAGAGGCAAAACACAACAAACCCTGGCCAACATTCAAAGTCAAATGACAATTATAGAGACAAAGGAAGAAAGGTAAACAAAAACCCTAATCAACCTTGTGGCATTATTAATTGTATTCCCGGTGGTTTCGCATGTGAAGGATGTAATAGCTATGCCAGAAAGAGGTCGTATAGGGCCATGATGTCAGTGATTGAGTCTGAACTGATATTAACCACCAACGTGAATATCCTAGAGATCACATTCAAACTCTTAGACTTCAAAGCAGTGGATAAAAATTTGGACAATCCATCACTTCAGGTTGGCGAGCTATTGGTGAAAAAAGTCCTTTTAGATCCGGGCAGCAGTGCAAACGTGTTGTTCTATTCTACATATCAAAAAGTGAAGCTAATTGACAAAGCCCTACAACCATCAATAGGAGAATTGGTAGGTTTTTCAGGTGAGCGTGTTCTGATACGAGGCTATATATGGTTACAAACAACCCTAGGTTAATATCCTAATTGTAAAAGCTTAGATATCCAATACCTATTTGTGGACTGTCAAAGCCCATACAACATCATCTTAGGGAGATCTTCTTTGAATACATTTGGTTCTATTATTTCAACTGTACATCTATGTGTTAAGTTTTGTACATAGAATAACAAAGTCGTCACAATCCACACTAATTAGAAAGAAGCCATGCAATGCTATAATGCAAGTCTCAAAACAAAACTTTCCAAGCAATCTAAGCAACAACACGTTCATGCAGTCTATAACTTGGAGAGTTTATCCCCCTTAACGGAGCTTGATCCAAGGACATACATACAAGACCGACCTATACCAATAGACAATTTAACCAAGGTGATGCTGACAGAAGATAAAAGCAAGTATACTTACATAGGAGATGCATTACAAGGACCGAAGAAAGAACAACTTGTCACACTACTACAGCAAAATGTTGAACTATTTTCCTAGACCTAGCAGACATAACGGGGATTGAGTTGAACGTCATTTGTCACAAACTAGCAGTTAATCCCTCAAGTCGCCCTATAGTTCAGAAGAAATGACATCTCGACACATACAAAAAGAAGGCATCCCTAAAGGAAACCCAAAACTATTGGACATTGGATTCATAAAAGAAGTCAAATTCACAAGCTGGTTAGCAAATGTAGTCATGGTTAAGAAACACAATGGCAAGTGGAGGATGTGTATGGACTTCACCGACCTCAACAAAGCATGTCCAAAGGACGCATATCCTTTACCCTGTATTGATAAATTAGTTGATAGCTCATCTGGTTTTCAATGTTTAAGTTTTATGGATGCTTATTCTATCTATAACCAAATACTTATGTATTCAACAGATCAGGATAAGGCTTTTTTTTATTACTGACTATGGTAATTTATGTTACAAGGTTATGCCCTTTGGGCTTAAAAATTCAAGTGCTACATATCAAAGGCTAGTGGATAAAATATTTGTCAACCAAATTGGACAAAACATAAAGGTATATATGGACGATATGGTAGCAAAGACAAAATTCGGCAGCAATCAAACCAATGATCTAAAAGAAATTTTTCAACAGCTCCAGCTATACAACATGA
This sequence comes from Arachis duranensis, assembly GCF_000817695.3. Lineage (NCBI taxonomy): Eukaryota > Viridiplantae > Streptophyta > Magnoliopsida > Fabales > Fabaceae > Arachis > Arachis duranensis. The sequence continues at coordinate 93,958,930 of NC_029781.3, forward strand.
AGCTAAACCCAGAGAAGTGTGCCTTTGAAGTGCATGGAAAAATATTTCTCGGATTCATGTTAACTTACCGAGGTATAAAGGCCAACCCGGAGAAGTGCCCAGTAATCCTAGGAATGAAAAGTTCTCGGTCTGTTAAAGAAGTACAACAACTCACTGGTCGACTAGCAGCACTGTCACGATTCTTACCTTGGATAGCTCACTGATCATATCTCTTTTTCAAAACATTATAAAAACAGAAAGAATTTACATGGACAGAAGCTTGTGAGAAAGCTTTTATCAAGCTTAAAGCCATATTGTCCTCACCTCCAATACTCCAAAAATCAAAAAAGGTAAACCATTCTATCTTTACTTATCTATAACAAACCATGTTGTGAACTCTATTTTGATCACAAAGATAGATAAAGTACAACAGCTAGTTTATTTTGTAAGTAAGTCACTCCAGAATAGTACGGACAGAACATCCCCTAAGACAAATCCTCGCAAAACCTGAACTAGTTGGAAGGTTAATCATATGGTCTATAGAGATCTCAGAATATGATATCCAATATCAAACACGGGGAGCCATCAAGTCCCAAGTTTTAACCGACTTCATTGCAAAACTTACTCTCAATAACTCAACACCCAGTAGTGAGACATGGACACTATACATTGACGGAGCTTTAAACATGCAAGGTTCTGGGGCCAATATATTGCTTGACGATAGCCAAGGAACAATTATAGAACAATCCTTGAAATTTACTTTCCAAGCCAGCAATAACCAAGCAGATTATGAAGCACTTATAGCAGGTCTTGGATTAGCTCAAACACTCAGGATAACACATTTGAATGTCAAATGCAACTCACTATTGGTAGTACAACAAGTAACAGGTAATTTCAAGTAAGAGATATATTGTTAGAAAAATATTTATCTAATGTTAATAACCTCATCTCTTGCTTTTTGAACTTTAAAATCTTTCACATACCTTGGGAGCAAAACTGCTGAACTGATATTCTCTCAAAACTAGCAACTACTAGAAGTCAAACTCATCTACCGAGCTTATCGCAGCTAACACTGAATGAGCCCAGTGTTAGACTAATAGTTGTGTATATACACAGGAAGTATATTGGCGAGATATATTCATCAAATATCTACAAACTAGAACAATACCAGAGGATATAAAGGACAAACAAAAATTCAAAAGACAAGCTAATTTATTCACCATGATTAAAGGCGAACTATACAAACAAAGTTTTTCAAGACCCTTATTAAAATGTTTAAGCCAAGCCGACGTTAAACTCGCCATGGATGAAGTCCATGAGGAAGTATGTGGTATACACATAGGAGGATGAAGCCTAGTATCCAAAATCTTCAGAGCAGGATACTACTGGCCTACAATACAAAGGGATTGCATGAACAAGGTCAAAAGTTGTGACCACTACCAACGCCATGCCACCATTATCCACAATCCGGCCCAGCAACTACACACATCGGAAGTAAGTTGGCCCTTTAATAAGTGAAGGATAGATATCTTCGGTCCTTTTCCACAAACACCAGGTCAAGTTAAATTCTTAATTGTTGATATAGATTAATTTACAAAATGGATAGATGTTATACCCTTGGCAAAAATCAATTCCGAAAAAATTATCTCTTTTGTTTAGAAAAATATAATATGCAGATTCGATATACCTCACTCCATTATCACTAACAATGTTAGACAATTCATTGATAAGAAAAATTTTAAAATCAAACATCAATTTTCATATGTGTAACACCCTCAAACTAATGAGTTAGCTGAAGCCGCTAATAAGATTATATTGCAGGCACTATGAAAAAAATTAGATGACTCCAACGGACAATGGGCCAAGCTCATTTCGAAAATCTTTTTGGACTATAACACAATAGAACACTCATCAACAAAGGAGACCCCTTTTAGAGTAGTATATGGTTGTGATGCTACTATACCAGTTGAAGTCTTATATCAATCTAGCCGAACAAACACTCTCAATGGCAAAGTAAATACTGGACTCAGAGCCACTAAGCTAGACTCAATCGAAGAAATTCGAGACCACATGCTAATTCAATAACGTGCAACCCAACTTGCTATGACTTAGAAATACAACAAAAAGATCAAGTCAAATAAATTTCATGAAGGAGACCTTATCCTTCAAAAAATAGAAGAAGCACAGAAATTGCACAGCCATGGTAAGTTTGCTGCAAACTAGGATGGTCCATTCCGAATATCAAAAGTTAGCAGACGAACTGCTTACAAATTACAAACATTAGAAGGCAATGACTTGCCAAATATATAGAGCATTTATTCTTTAAAGATTTATTACAGTTAGTCAAGACAAGGTGATGTATTCTTTTTCTTATTGCCCAGATTTTATCCTTAAGTTGAGTTTTGCTAGGAGAAATTTTAACGAGACACACCTCCTGCATCTTCTACCTACGCAGGTTCTTTATCAATAAAAGTATTATTTTCTAACTTATTACTCATATTTTCTATTCTTTACCTACAAACCGATCTATAGCTCATCTGATATGCACACTTCACCAAATGTATTGGCTACAATCAAATTATTATCTCCTCTTTCGTACTACTCTAACAAACCATCATTTCAATCACTTTTACAATAATTCAAAAGTACTCCCACAAAAATTTATTCGAATAATTGCAATTTTTTAGATTAAACAAATTCTATCTCAAACCACAATCAAACAAGCACATTTCTCTCGCAAGCAATATACTTCAAAACTAATCACACAATGCTACACAATCCAATTCACAAAACAGCTAACACATACATGCTTGTTCAAAATATTTCAAAATAACAACTATACAGTACTAGGCTAAATCATACTATGGCCCTGAAGACAAACATTGTTCAAACAACTTTCCAAAAAACTGAATAAACAAAGCTAATTAAATACAGCACTCATCATGATGCACCCATATTCTTATCATCACCCTCTTGGTCATCATCAATAAGATCCCCATTCACAACCATTTTGCAGGGATCCACCGCAGATATATTAGTCTTTAGTGCAATAAACCAAATTTGCTCCACTGCCCTAGCGAATCCAGTAGCAAACATCTCTAACCCATGACTCCGTTTACTCTCTTCAGTACTCTCTCTCAACAATAAGCTCCACAACTCTAGCCTCCAACTCAATCTTCTATTTATCAAAATTTTTCTCTTTCTCTTCAAGCAACTCATGCTCTTCAACTCCTTTTCTTTCAAATCAAATTTCTCCAAAGAACTTTGCAATTCTTTTTTCTTAATAGATTTCTCTTCCACAATCCTATTCAGTTCATTCTCATCCACTAAAATACTTTTATGTTTTAGTTCACGGTTCTGACTTATGAACATCAACCGATCACCTATAACCTGCATATCAAAAACACCAAACTCAAACACACATTTTTCAAACATCCAATATAATACTTTTACTTAGTATACCTAGAGATATTGATCCAACACAATGTCACCAGCATCATTCACATGCTTTACATCAGTCGCAGATTGCACAGAATCATCAGATAATTGAGCAACGGGATAACGACCACTCCATACAGATGTTGCATCCTCGATTTCATCGAAGTTGTGCAAATCTTTTTTATTCAGGGTGAAAGCTTCTACTTCCCCTAAACTCAACTCCTTCAATTCACATTTCTTATTAAACAAATCTATCACTTGATCTTTTATAGCCGCAGCCTCAAGCTTTCTTTTTTTTGCACTCAATTTGTTTCTCTGTGGCTAATCAACTTCAGCCCCACTATTAGACTTCACAATAGTAGTAAACCCTTCCTTTTCCATATTCTTCGTTCTAAAAAATACACATAAATTTGTGGTCGACACCGTTAGAACTCTCTCCCCTGCACAAAACAAGAACACAAAATTAAAAAACACTTATACCATGCCAAAAATCCAATCACACACTCACACACTTTACCTATATATTCGACAACAACATCTTTATCAAACTCACATTTAAGTAACTCGGATATAGCAACAACCTCGATGATGAGATATTATTCACTAGAAACTCAACTATCATCTTATCTTTATATACCATCCAATCCATACCTAATATTTGCTTCGGTCGAGGATACTAAAATAAAGAAAATTTCTTTATCAAATACTCATCCAAATAAAACGGATACTTAACCTCCGCAGACCTCACCTTTACAACCATCCTTTTAAAACCTTTAAAAGATGACTTATATAAACTAAACACAATACGATTTGGAGCACTGCTTAGAGTTACCCACACTTTTCTTTTTACTCTCTTTGACTAAAATAGAGTAAAAAACACTTCTAATGACAGTTCCTCTTTTAGATAACTCATCAAAATTTCAAACGCCTTCACAAATGCTCAAAAATTGGGTGCAATTGCGAAAGTCACCTTAACTATGTCAACACACCACATTCAAAGGTGGTAAAGAAAAATTTAAATCCCAACTCCACAAACAAACAGGTATCTATAAAAAAAAATACTCATATCCCTCTTCCCTATGATATACACGGTCAAAAGCACAACAAGAGAGAAATTCCACTTTAACATTTTCCTCCTTGCTCACCCTCTCGAATGATTCTCTTCTCCCTATCTTCCCTTTCTCCTTCTTCTCTCTCCCCTCGTGTGATTCCCTTCTCCCTCTCATCCGTTCTCTTTCTTTTTTTATTTTATAATTTTTTTAGTTAAGAGTAATTTGGTAATAAAATTTAAAATTTAAGTAGACTAAGACTATTTTAAAATCAAGTTATACCTTAGAAATGATTTTGTATAAAAAAAATTAGAGATGAAAGAAATTTTTGACGTATACCTTAGGCTGCATTTGTTTTTGTAGACAGGACATGACATAACACTGGGACAGAGACACTAAAAATTATTTTTTATGTATTGTGTTTGGATACAATGGACAAGACATTAATATAATGTCTAGTATTATATTTGGATAAATATAAACAAGACTAAAATATCAGGTCAAATTATTAAAATAGACCTATCTAATAAAATGGATAAGATTTTTCACAAGATAATAAAAAGAAATAATAAAAAAATAATAAAAAATAACTATGGTCAAAAAAAGAAAAAAAATTTCATTAAAAATCGTGTGTCTACCGTGTCTATGTGTGTCCTTTTTTTAGGAGTGGATGCAAAAATAAAAAAATATCTGAGACATTGTATCTAATGTCCATATCTCTCTATCCAAACATATTTGTCCACATAAATAAAATAGCCTTAAGAAGCAAAAACATACTTAACCATAAAATTATCTATTATGAGTGTGTTTCATTAGCGGGTTGGTGGGTCTCGTGTTTAATTAGCTGCACTTGCACTGCACCAGTATTTTTAATTTCAAAAGAATAAATAAGAATAAAATACTAATGTCTATCAGTCTACGAATATAGATATATATACCAGTATTATTTTACAATATCTTAAATCTCGAAAATTACAAAATTGTACGAATATTATACTCAAGTTGCCATTGCATCCCATGTGGCTACAATTTTTGCCACCACATTTTTACCTATAAATAGTTTTACTCAACTCAAACAGAATAGAATTATTTCTCCTAAGAGCGTACCTACGATGTCGACAAAAAAAATGAAAAAATAACAAGATTTTGATCGTAGTAGCTCATCAAAATTAAATATTCTTATTAGTATGGCAACACATAAATTTTTCTACCATCTTAATTTTTTACTCTTATAGATAAATAACTCAACAACTTCTTTAGAAGTTAGAAATGAAAAGTGAGGTAACTTTCCTTCCATATTGCTGAACAACTACAATTAACCACCATGAGCAGTTTTATATATATTGTTGCTACTATTTTTGCAGAAAAAGTGTTTCTGTTATTAATTAAATAAAAATGTGGCTTAACAGGCACCGTGCTGGTGAAAATAACGATGGGTCCTTCGCGTATCATGCAAGTAATCTCACATTGGAGTCTCAAACTAGGTTTAATTATTATGTTGGTTTCTATAATTTTATTAAATTTGTAATTAAGTCTCTATATTTTTTTTAATTGAATTATTACGTTATTTTTAATTTTATAATTAGGTCATTTATAATGTAAAAAATACTATAATTAACTGAATATTTTTTCACAAATTAAAAATATTCGTAATTAAAAATCTAATTAGATATATTCTGTTAATTTTAATTTTTTTATATAAAAATGACCTAATTACAAAACTAAAAATAATATAGAGATCCAATTTAAAAAATATAAAAATCTAATTAAAAATTTAATAAAACTATAACACCTACCAGAATAATTACACCCTCAAATTACTATATAAACAATCCAAGAGAGTGAGAATTAGTGAATGTCTGGGTGAGTGAAACTTAGAGGGCAGATGGGTTGGGCTATTGCTCTACATGGCGGAGCCGGCGACATCCCACTCTCATTAACGCTGGGGAGCCGCTGGCCTCGAGAGGAGGCCCTCCACCACTGCTTACAAATTGGGGTGGAGGCCCTTAAAGCCAAGAAGCCTCCCTTGGATGTTGTGGAGCTTGTGGTAAGATTCAAACCACTTACCCTTTAAGTAAAAATTTCTAATAGTGCCAATGCTAAAATCATAGACTATTTAAGATGCTTAGTGCAATGAAATTTGTGTATTTTAGGTTCGTGAATTGGAGAATATTCCACAGTTCAATGCTGGAAAGGGATCTGTCTTGACAAACAAAGGCACTGTTGAAATGGAAGCTTCAATCATGGATGGAAGGACAAAGAATTGTGGAGCAGTTTCTGGGCTGAAAACAGTTGTCAATGCTGTTTCTTTAGCTAGATTGGTTATGGAGAAGACTCCTCATGTATATCTAGCATTTCATGGAGCTGAGGAATTTGCAAAAGAACAAGTGAGTTTTAGTGGAATCTTTTACATATTTTTAGAATCTAAAATCTCATTCCTTATTTGAATAGTTATAGCTTGTGTCTCATCTTTTACTAATGTCCATGGCATTCTTATTTTATTTATCAGGGCGTTGAAACTGCAGACTCAAGCCATTTTATTACTGCAGAAAATGTAGAAAGACTAAAGCAGGCAAAAGAAGCGCACAGGGTTCAGGTAAATATAGAAGTTAATTTTGATGTAACGCTAGGTCAGAAAAAATATCTATCTTTTACGTTGACCGTGTGACTGGCATAAAAAAACGAATAAGGTTGAACAATTATGTAAAATATTTTATAGTGTCGGTATATTAAAATTAAACTCACTAGTTAACTAAAAAGATTGTTTATTCTTAAAAAATTTGTATGTTTACATATCTCTATGTTTTGTGATTCACAATATTTAGATTGATTATACCCAACCCCTCCAAAATGGTACCAAAGAGGAAACATCAAATAGTAACGGAGAAGTTCAACTTGGAACTGTTGGTTGTGTGGCTGTTGATAGTTATGGTAATCTAGCTTCGGCAACATCCACCGGAGGACTAGTAAACAAAAGGGTTGGTAGAATTGGTGACTCGCCCATCATTGGTGCCGGCACATACGCCAATGAGCTCTGTGCCGTTTCAGTTACCGGCGAAGGCGAAGCAATACTGCGTGCCACGGTTGCAAGAGATGTTGCAGCCATGATGGAGTTCAAAGGTGTTTCTCTTGAGGAGGCTGCTAGCTATGTTATCCATGACTGCATGCCAAAAGGCACCGCCGGTTTGGTTGCTGTGTCCGCTACCGGAGAAGTTGCAATGCCTTATAACACGACGGGCATGTTTCGGGCATGCACTACTGAAGATGGTTATTCAGAGGTTGCAATTTGGTCTGCTTCCTAAATGGTGCGAGTAAGGAACACAGTAATTTTATGATATAATTATTATGCTCCAAATTTTGGCAACCTAAGTATGAGATTTCAGTGTATTTCTTCCTCGCATAAGTAATTTTTTTCGGATTAAGATGTTCATTTAGAAAAATAATGCAATTTGAATGCGATTGCCATATTATCCAGCTTTCTTCGATACTTATAGAGCAATAAATATTAATTGAGTAAACATCTAAATTGATAGTTAAGAAATTTCAAATCAAACACCTTGATTCCCAATAAATTTGTATTGCTTTAGAAGTTTCTGAAAATTATCCACCAACCATTGGTCTCTGAAGGAAATTAAATTGTCTTATCATAATTTTTTTGAATATCTAATTATTTTATAATAAAATTTATTAAAAACTTATTTATCTAGTATACATATTAAAATTTTCATTAAAAGCAACAGAAAAATTAATTTGTCTAACAGAAATAGTTCTTGGGGATATTAGAGTAATAAAAATTAGTTGAAAACCAATTTGAATATTTACTCTATCAATTATCTTAAGGTGTTTATGAGTTAGGCTAAAAGAAGAAAAGGACTTGAGCCATGAGGAGCCATTCTCTTCTCTCCCTTCTAACTCGCAAACAAGCTCTTACGTTTCAGTGCTGTCATGTAGAAACTTTATGGTGTTGAACGTTGATGTATACATCACTGGTAAATTACTTAGAAACAAATATACATATAAAAAAATAAAGTACAAGGCCATTAAGTCAGATAGAAAGCGTGCCCGTTTATGCAGAAACAGTATTCGTTTAACATTCAAACTAGTGAGGTGAAAAAGTATGTTCAAGTTCAACACAATATACGGAGAGGGATAAAGGGTTGCTACTTGCTTAGTAAATGTAAGGGGTAATTGAGTGAATTCACCTCGTCCGCAAAACTTTACAAAAACAAAAGTGGCCTAAATAGAAAGAAGACTGGCTTCTAAGTTCTAACTATTTACAATAATCACAAATAAGACATCAATTGGCTTGATATGAAGACAAACATAATACAAATGATTTTATATATTAAAAAAAGGACATAATACAATTGATTATTACAATAATCACTTAACAATCATCAATTGGCTTGATATAAGGCATAAAACAAATGATTGTGTAAGAAAAAGAAGACATCACAAAGAAGAAAGGGAAACAATTGTTTCCATTCAGTTACATCACTATTTAAAAGCTTATAAATTATCACAATAATCACTACATAACAAATCAAAAGGGGAAAATATAGCCTCACCTAGCCAAAATTGAATTCCCCCACATCTCTCCACCTAAACCTTTAAACTTTTAGTGTATAAGAAATCATTCGTTTCTATTTAATAAGCTGTGAACAATAGATAAAAGACAAACGAAAAAAATATATATTCCTAGAAAAGTCAAAAACTTTCTACTTCTGACTCTACAGTTATGGCTAACACAATCAAAGATCAATAAATAGTTCAAAAGTAATCTGAGGTTGCATAAGCCATAAGCAATCAAGAAGCAGCCACAGTGGCTTATACCTGCCTATAGCTAGCTTCAGCCATGGCTTCATGTTCCCATTGAAGTGGATAACTGCCGCGCTTTCAATTAGACGGTTGTCAATATTTAAGTCATAACCCAATCCTAAAACATGCCATCTTCTATCAAGTGGTTCTGTCAAACCATAGAAACTTAGAAGAGCTGGAGGAAGCGTGCCAAGCTTCCAGAGTGTGCCATTGGCATTTTGCTCCAGCCAATAGTGATATCTTGCTGTCACATCTGCTTTCCTCCATGCAACCAAGTCAAAAATGTTCATGCCAAATGCCCATCCACATGCCTGTGGATCGAACTTTGAGCTTATAATTGAATTTGAGAAGTTTAGATACTTGTAGTACCGATGAAACGCTTCAAGACAAGTTTCAACTGCACCATTCACATTTCCATGCAAATCCAGTGAGAAAAGTATGGTGAGGTCCTTCTGGACGACGACATCATCGTCAAGGAAAACAACCTTCTCAAGTTGTGGATAAATCTCAGGGATGTAAAACCGAAGATGATTAAGTACAGACAAATACTTGGGGTTCCGAACTTTTGATTCGACATTCACATCTTGATAAGCTCCAAAATAGAAGGCTTGAGATTCTGGATTGTGTAGCTGTTTGATAATCGGAGAATAATTTTCATTCAACCAATGAAAGTCCTCAAAATTCTGCACCTCTATGATGGCCCCTTTAAAGTCATTACTAAGGAACCATGCTTGCATTGCTCCATAATTGACATCATTGGTGACAATGTGAAAGATCAATTGTTTTGGGTGGTCTGCATTGACAACTGTAGAGTTAACAACAACTGATGTTGCGAGCACATTATCTGAAAAAATGCAGAAATGATATAAACTGTTGTCCTTGAGACGAGAAGTTTTCCACTCGTTTGAGTGTTTTTGCAGGGACAATGTCCTTAGCCAATCAGTCATAAGTTTCACATTTAGGCAATGAAGACTCTTTGGCAGTGCTTCGGCTGACATTTGAGCAAACACTGTGCTTTGAACTGTTACAGCATTGGCACGTTCTTCGAGAGCTTGAATGTGCGACTTCATTGTTACTATAGTGGTAGCAATGTCATAATGGACATCTTGTGCCTTGAAAATCAGGGAAGAGAGGCTTTTAATAATTGGCTCAGCTTCGTCCAAGGTAATGGGCTCCCCAGTCATGGCAGCTTTTGAAAGCAAAAGCTGGCAAATTCTAATCTTTGAACTAAGCTGCCAGGCAAAATGATGATTATTGTGTGCTTTGGCAATGACCACATATGCCTTGGCCAGAACCATTTGCTCTGCTAACTGTCGTGAAAAGGATGTTGCACTTAAAATTTCATTGGAAAAATTCATACTCTCTTTTGCAAGTTCACCTCTGGCATTCTTCTCCTGCAATGATTAGTCACTTACTCTGTAAGAGTTTCACAGCAATGCAAAATTAGTGTAGCAATAGCAGTTGATATTACATTGCTCTGGTTGCCTTACACAAATGAATATATTTAATACCTCATTTTTATGCCTCAAATGACCACTTACTATACTTCTCTTTTTATGTCGCACAAAAACTTGAGTGTGCACCTCATTTTTTGGCGATTTATATGTATAGAAGCATATTTGTATAATTTCATGTTTGTGAATAAACTTTCTCAAATTATGTCATGGTTTCTATAATTTCTTCCATACTAGTCAATCTCGTGGGATTTCAGTGGGATCTTGGCATCCCATCCCAGCATGCATTTGAGAGGAGACCAGATGAGATCTCGGTTCTTTCATCCCCAACTGTCCCAGCCAGGATTCCGGCGACCAGCCTTTATCCGCAAATCCCACTGGGATCTTATGCGGGTGCTGAAACCTGATTTTGCTCACTTAAAAGTAACTTCTGTGATGGTTTCAAAGGGGGTATAGAGATAATTTCACTGCCCTTGTATGCTGGTGATTGATTAGTGACAACTTAAATTAAGGCTTATGACTTTTGAGTTTATATAGTATGGATTTTTGAACTATTATGAAATATAAACTTAAGACTTTGGATTATGAGTGATGATGCTTAATACATGGTTTATTTTGATTTTCTGTTCTTTTTTAATTTTTAAAATACAATATGCATGTTGTATCAGAGAATTTCCCTCTATCTTTGCTGAAATCCCAGCCATCCCATGTCGGGATCCCACAATTCCAGTTTTGGGGACGTCAGGGATGCGACGAGATCTGGGATTGACTACTATGATTTCTTCAATTCTGGATGACCGAAAAGAAATGAGCCACAGAACAGCCCTGACACTGATGTAATAACTAAATACTTCAAACACAATGTTCAGGCAAATTTCTAAGCAACATAACTATATGTCTAGAAACGAGTCAAATCAGCTTCCATGTTTTAATTTTTTGGTGGCAACAAGGAAGAAACTGGTGAAATAACCAAATATGTGATAGATTGATACTCAAAATTATGGTTAAATCGTATATGAGATTGGCAGTTCCTATAACAGTTTTTTTGCAGAATGGCAGTGTGCAAGAAAACAATGAACAGACAGCAATAAATCATTGAATGATTTCTAGCATGAAACCAACTTAAAATAACTACACACCCCTATTTCTATAGGAGGAAATGAAAATTTGTTGGCGTGGTAAAAATTAAAAATTAACTAGTTATTTAAGGGAGGGGGGAAACACTAGTAGTGGATCATAACTAGCACATGATTCTCCAGATTCAGTTAATGCTGAATTACAGCTCACAGAAAGTTAAAAAACTACTGAATATAATTCTTGTATTGCCCAAAAGATCGAAAAAGAAAAAGTAAACCACTAAAAAAAAAACTATGATCTCTAGCAATGCTACCCTAAACAAGGAGCAATGTAACACTCGAGATTCATCATTCAATATTACACTTAAGATCCACATTGAACAACTTTCTAAGAAGAGCTACTACATCTTCTAAATAAAAAACACAGAAAGAACTTAGTCAAATAGTCACAGATAAACTGCCAAATTAAACTGTTTCAAAAGATTTACTTTTGATTCGCATCTACCTACAGAAACATACATTCCTCTTGCATCAATTTATCAAATGAAAGTATAAAGTCAAAGATGAACTACTATTCATAATTTGACACAGTTAATAATAATAATAATAAAACAAAACATGAATAAACGATTAGGATTAAGAAAAATTGAGAATGAAACAAATTCCAAAACAATTAGGTATCCCAAAAAAACAAAATAATGAACTTCCACCGATCAAACAACAAATCCAATAAGAAAAATAACAATAATAACAGTTAAAAACTAGAGTGAGTGAGTTAGTTAGTTAGTTGCTACCGTTAGCGGAAGCTGAAACTGATCTTGGCGATGATTGTGCTGCACTACGAACAAAAGCAAAGCCGCAAGAGAGAAGGCGGCGAGGAGAAACCAGATCCAATAAGAAAACCTCCGCCGAACACGGCGCCGGAACTCGGCGGCAGCTCGGCGGCGCATATTCCTCCGCCGCCGAAAGCTGAGCAGTCAGCACGAAATCAAGAAGAGGAGAGAAGCATTTCCCCCGATTGGATCAAAATGAAAGGAGTCGTTATTTCTCTGAAAAGGTTTGTGGGTTTTTAATTCATGCAAATGGAAAACGCAAGTTTAGTTGGAAGAATGAGAAACAGCAGCAACAACAACATTCATGTGTATGTTTTTCAGTCAGCGTCAAAATTTGGATTTTGGACAATACTTATTGCGGAATCCTTTTTTTTTTTTTGAAAAAAAACATATGTTTTTAAGTTTTTTCTATAAAATATCTATTTTTGATTTCGAATATTTATTTTTTTATTTGATATTGTATAATTTAAAATTTATCTTAGTTTTGATACTGGACAATGTAAAATGTTTTAGATCATAAGATTATATATTTAGTATATTTAAAAATTTATTATTTTTAGTGAGATGACAATATAAAATTAGTTATTTGTGTAAAGTTTTTTATATTAAAGTTTATGAAAATTTATCTATTTTAATTTATACTATTAGTTGTTTTCATCAATTATTGTTATAATAAAGCTGAAATGTTGATATAACAAGATGTGATAAAATTTATTTAAATTTTTTTAATCATAAAGTCAAAAAAATAAAAAAAAATATTAATAGTAATCTTAACATATACTTTAGTTAAACTCTAATAATAATAATAATAATAATAATAATAATAATAATAACAATAATAATAATAATAATAGTAGTAACAATTCTGGGAAATTAATTTTTTAAGAACTAAAATCAATCAACAAAATGGTAAATTAGCAAATCTAAGATAAAAAAAAAATAAAAAATATTAACTAATCATTAAAAGGAAAAAGAAAATGATTCTAAACTTTTTTTCCTAACAGTAAATAATAATAGTGTTGTGGCCGACACATGAAGCGAGGGTGAGAACACAATTGAGAGACACCATACATATATATAGGGGTGTGGGGTGGGTCTGTGGGAACTTGGGGAAGGTAACACCATACTTCATTGCTTCTCTTTTTCAGTTTTCTTTTCAAAACAAAACTTAAGCAAAGATTCTTATATGCTTCTGTACACCAAGTTGATTCACCTTTTTAACTATTAAGTTAACGTGGGTTAAATCACACAAATAAAATAATTTCAGTTTAAAATTATGGGAAATTCTATCGTGTTAATTCATCTTTTCAGCATACTATGCTGATTTTCAGTGTCAATAGGAGAGAATTATAAGTGAGTATAATTGTGGCATTGAAACGGAGCAGGAGAAGAGTTCGGTTTCACGTGTGAAAATTATTAATTTATTATGTGGTAATTAACTGTGTAATTAGATGTTGGATTTAATGGGCCATTGAATTGTGAGATTTTTAATTTTGATATGGAGGGGTTGATGGAGTATAGCAGCGATATGGGGGTTTAGGATGTTTCACCGAGATGTGATAGCTGTGTAGAAGAAATCGGACGGACCGATTAGGACGACGGAAATCAGACGGACTGATTTCAGAACGTGAAAGGTACATAAATCGGTGGGTCCGATTTGAGTACTCTGTCCACGCGTCACGCATGCACCTGGCTTCCTTGGTTGGCTCGTGACTCTATCTCCAAAAGCAATGATTGTTTCCCCCCTTCCAGCAGTATCTCTTTCACTCTCGTATTCCTCTCTTTATGCTCTCAACCCCACCACTTTTCTCATTCTTCACTATTGTTGGACCACAACAAACCTCCAAAAAAATTTAAAGAAAATGCTAAGAAGACCAAAAATTAAAGAAATAAATCAACCAAAGTTTAATATTGTTAATTATCTTGGGCTTCTAAATTATGTAAATTTTTGTTTTTTAATAATCTGATTTAATAATAATAATAGTGATAATATTATATTTTATTAGTAATATATATTATAATGGCAATAAGTAGAGATTAATCATGTATGTGTATATGATTTTATTATTAGGTGGTTAGAAATAGAAATTAAAATAGGAATTAATCATGTATGTATGTATGTATGTATGATATGGTAAGTTCTACCATTGAATTGGATTTTTTTATGATTATTGGTTAAAATAAAATGAAAGAATGAATGAATGTGATGAATGTAAAGAATAAATGAATAAAAGAAGAAGGAGAATGAGATCTGTACATATTAGATTAGAGTAGATATTGATATATTATTGTTGTTATTATTAGTATTAGTAATTGAGTTTAATAAATTAGTATGATTAATAATAAAAATTTAATAAATTATTTTATTTATGATGATTAATAATTGAATTTTAATTCAATAAAATGTAGACAATAAATTAGTAATAACTAAACTTAGATTAGGAAATTAGTATGCTGTGTTATGAATAATAATAATAATAATAATAATAATAATAATAATAATAATAATAATATGCTGTTTTATGAATAATAATAATAATAATAATATTAGAGGTTGAAAGAAAAAAAATATTTGTTCTACGAATAAATAATTTATCAGCCATAAAATTATTCTAGTTAGTTAGTTAAGGTTAATTAATTTTTGTTATAAGGTAATGAATATGATTGAAGGATTTTTGTATAACAGATTTATTCTGTATGTTTCAAATGCAATTATGCTGGGAATTAGTTATAATGGACATGTAAGGATAAGGATAATTGTGTTTTTGATAATATAGTTATATTATACTGGTATTTATAACGGAAATGTGATATTGTAGGGTTTACGGATGTTGATGTGTGATCATTTAAAGCCGCCGGATCCATACAACGAAATTGTTGAGTCACACTACGCGAGACTGGATTTTATTATGTTTCCCAAATTGGAGTTATCCAATGTCAGTCAGCAATGGTTAATGCTCTGATTGAGAGATGGCGGTCTGAGACTCACACATTTCATTTTCCGGTTGGTGAATGTGCCGTGACCTTGGAGGATGTGGCAATAATTCTCGGTATGCCGACAAATGGTCTTTCGATTACAGGACTGACCATGAGTAGTTTTGAGGCATTGGAAGCCGACTGCTTGCACGAATTTGGAGTTGCACCGAGGAAGACGGACTGTAGAGGAAGCTTTATAAAATTAACGTGGTTTAGGGGTTTAAAAGATCGTATAGTGTTGAATGATGATGTTCACATTCAAATGTATGTAAAGTGTCACATAATGTTGTTATTTGGGACAATTCTGTTTGGAGATAAGTCGGGTGCAGCGGTGCATTGGAAATCTTTACTTTTGCTCCGTAACTTTGGTGGGATCATACAGTTTAGTTGGGGTTCGACATGTCTGGCACACTTGTATAGATCATTGTGTAGGGCAACTCGTGTCGACTGCAAGGAGATGGATGGTCCACTGACGCTGTTGTTTACTTGGGCTTAGATCCGGCTACCATTTCTAGCGTCGATTCTCGACAATCCCTGAGTGTTTCCAATTACAAACAGGTAATTTTGATTAAAGTATGCATTGAAAGAAATTCTAGAAATTGTATTTTGTTTTCCACAAGATAAGTTAACTAATAGATTGTCCGATGGCAGGTGGCGTAATTGGGACCGTAAAAACTATGCCTACCGATACAATTCGCTTGCGCAATACAGGAGGTTGTTGGATGATCTACAACAAGGACAGGTATGTTGTAAAATACAATTCCTTTAGACATCCGTCATAATTCGGTTATCTGGAGTCCACGGTGCCATTTATATCTTTTGAATGTATCGAGTGGTAGGGGTGTTCAAAACCGATCCTGACCGAACTAAACCGATGGACCGAACCGAAAAAACTGAAAACCGAAATAACCGAAAACCGAAAAAACCGAAAAAAGTGATGTTTTGCGGTTTTTCTGCGGTTCAGTTTGGTTTTCGGTTCTTGCCACCAAAACCCTAACCGAACCGAACCGAACCAGTTCTTAACAAAACCCTAAAATTAAAACTATCCCTCACCTTCTTCACTCCTTGTCCTTGATACTCGAAGTCGAAGCCAGCTCCTCAAAGGAAGACGAAGACGAAGACGAAGACCCAGTCACCCACCCACCCACATGACCTCCGACCTCACCACCTCCGACCTCACCGCCTCCACCCAGCAGCGTTTCTGGGTTCTGTAGGGTCACCTCACCACCTCCGACCTCGCCGCCTCCACCCAGAAAGCCTCCACCCAGCAGCGTTTCTGGGTTCTGTAGGGTCACCTCACCACCTCCGACCTCGCCTCCTCCACCCAGAAAGTCTCCCACCCAGCCACCGATTCAAGTGCATATGGAGCCCGAGCCATCTATTCAGGTTAACCTTATTGATGCATTGTTCCCTTGTTGGTATTGCTGCTTGCTGGTTATTGTTCAATGTTCAGTTTGTTCAGGTTAGGGTTATTGTTGCCTCGGATCCCATGTTTTGAATCTCGATAATAGATTCTTTCAAAATTTTATACTTTAGTTTAATCATCTTTTTTTGTACGTTAGGATCTAGGAGTTCAATTTTAATATAAAGATTGATAGAATTGAATAGATTTAACCTAAAAAATGATGTTAGGGATCTAGTTCAATTTTAATATAATCAATTAATCATTAACATAATTTAACCTGAAAAATAGTTTATAAGTAATGTTTACCATTTCATGTATGTTTCATATTGTTTTTGCCAAGTCAGAGTGTTCAATTTGTTGGTATAATGGTATTGCTGTTTAGTGTTTAATTTGCCAAGTTCAATTTGTTCATTGCTTGTTCACATTATGAAGTTTTGTTCTGTTTAGTTTATTGCTGGTTTATTGCTGGTTCATTGCTTGTTTATTGTTTGGTTTATTGCTGTTTATTGCCAAGTTCAATTTGTTGGTATAATGGTTTATTGCTTGTTCATTGCTTGTTTGGTTCATCGCTGGTTTAATTTGAGATTATCAAGTTTTGTGATGTTTAGTGTTTAATTTGCCAAGTTCAATTTGTTCATTGCTTGTTCACATTATCAAGTTTTGTTCTGTTTGGTTTATTGCTGGTTCATTGCTTGTTTATTGTTCGGTTTATTGCTGTTTATTGCCAAGTTCAATTTGTTGGTATAATGGTTTATTGCTTGTTCATTGCTTGTTTGGTTCATTGCTGGTTTAATTTGAGATTATCAAGTTTTGTGTTGTTTAGTGTTTAATTTGCCAAGTTCAATTTGTTCATTGCTTGTTCACATTATCAAGTTTTGTTCTGTTTGGTTTATTGCTGGTTCATTGCTTGTTTATTGTTTGGTTTATTGCTGTTTATTGCCAAGTTCAATTTGTTGGTATAATGGTTTATTGCTTGTTTGGTTCATTGCTGGTTTAATTTGAGATTATCAAGTTTTGTTCTATTTAGTGTTTAATTTGCCAAGTTTAATTTGTTCGTTGCTTGTTCACATTATCAAGTTTTGTTCTGTTTTGTTTATTACTGGTTATTGCTTGAATATTGCTGGTTATTGCTTGTTTATTGCTGGTTTAATTGTTCATTGCTTGTTCAGATTATCAAGTTTTGTTCTGTTTTGTTTATTGCTGGTTAATGGTTATTGATTATTTATGTAGTTTGACGTCAGTTCAAGTGAGAATATGGGCGACACTGGATTGCCTCCAGTTCCTATTCCGAATGAATCAACAAGCATCAGATCTCTGAGTGCTTTGCCTCCTATGCCAGCTCCTCAACGAAACACAAGGAAGCTTGCTAGTAGATGCCGAGGGAAAAGGCGGGCTGTTGAAGAAGCTCCCGTTGATGACTCTGCTGAAACTGAGACCGACGAAGGTAAGAGTTATATTTCATTAGATCAAGACTTTGTTAGCTATTGTGTATTTTGGCTTGTTGATTTCAATCTTATGACATTGCATAATAGTATGGTAGAATTTTTTTATTTGATTGAAAAAACCGAACCAAACCGAACCAAACCAAACCGATTTTAATTGGTTTGGTTTGGTTCGGATGACCTTGAAAAAAAACCGAACCAAACCGAACCACAGCTTAATTAAACGATTGGATCGGATGGCTTTTCCTTCAAAAACCGAACTAAACCGCACCGCGAACACCCCTATCGAGTGGCATGCATCTGATAGAATCAGAAGGCAATTTAGATTGAGACAAGATGTTTCTAATCAAGAGCGGGATCTAGGTGCATCACACGGTGAAGTTCTAATTGGGTCTAAGAATCAAGATTGGGCGAATACCCACTCTTTTTGGGTGATGCAGTGGACCAATCGGTATAGTCATATTCTCTCTGATGACTTGGTGCCTTTACATTATCCATTGAAAATTTACATGCATTGGTACCGAGAAGCATTTGGTGACCACTTGCAATTGTCGAACCTTGTATTCCAAGAGAATCTAGAAGGTCCTCCACCACCACCAGAACCGCACCGGCACCTCCACCACCACCGCCACCGGAACTGCCACAATAGGGGTTGAGTATTTTGCACCATATGTTCCTGACACACATCCGTCTGATTATTTTTCAACGTCAGTCCCGATACATCAATAGTATTGGGGTGGTCCACAGTTTGATCCAGGAGAGCAAACTTCATTCAGTCAGCTGCTTGGTTTCATGGCACTGGGGCCGCACCACTCACATTCAGGTAATTATGTTGACATTCCCACCGACCATCAAGCATATTCGGGTGGTATTACTCCAATTAGGAGGTCAATGGATTTGAGACCTCGGGTTCACACTTCCTCTGATAATTCTGGTGCCAGAATGTCTGTTGACTCGAGCAGAAGTGCTGAAGGGGCGAGAGGGATTATACAGAGTGGAAATCCTAGACATATTCCGATGAGTCTGATTCATGAGAGTAATAGGGCAGTTGATGATGAGGCTGATAACTACCTAGTAGACCATCCAGAGGATGAGGATGAGGATGAGGATGAGGATGATGACGATGCTGTTGATGAGGATCCAGCGCCTAGTGCAGGTAAAATAAACTGTTGGTAATGATTTAGGGTTTGATTATGAATTTCTATTAGTAGCTTCATGATGAACTTAGCTTCATGATGAACTTCTATTTGTATTACATATTGAAGTGCCATTTGATTAATAGCATCCAACATTTGTTGTGTTTTGATAGGTACGACCACAAGTGAAAAAGGTAAAGCTTACAACCTTAGAGCTGATCCTCCACGTCGGAGTGCGAATCGGTATACACCATCCGCTTTTAACATGATTGCCAAGAAGTGTAGAAAGTTATACAAAGATATGAAGTGGGCATCAAGGAAATAAAGTTGTATGGATTAATTAAGTTGTTAATTAGATTGTTATCACTATTTAATAATTGAGTATGTTAATTAGGTTGTTACTACTATTTAAAAATTAAATTGTAACTATTTCATTATTGAGTATGTTACTACTAGGTTGTTATTACTATTTAATTATTGAGTATGTTAATTACGTTGTTATTACTATTTTTTTATCGACTATGTTAATCAAGTTTGAAATGAATACAAGCACGAAAAGGTAAATTCAAATGTCAATGTCGTACATAAATGTAAATTCAAATGAAATGTAACAAAAGTAACTACTACTCTTCGGCTGGACCTGCACTTGGTCCACCACTTTGACGAAATTTACTACGACTATGGCCCTCGGCACCCCATTGCTTGCATCGCCTAGGGCGACGCAACATACGAGTGTCCATCTCATTATAGAAGTGGGTTTTCTTTGGACGACCTTTGGCTACACGTCTGAGGAACGGGTTTCCAACGAATCGAGGTCCATGATAAGCAGGCCACGTTGCAGAATTTCCTAGTGGTCTAAACCTAGCCCTGTATACTCTTCGAACTTGGTCTATCTTGTATAAATCGTGAACTTATACTTGCCAATCCAACCGCTGATTTGCACAACAAGCAAACATATGTCAACACGGAATTCGGTCAACCTGGAATTCACCACAATCGCAACGATGGTGGCGTAGGTCAACTGCATACTCAACCCCACTCGGCATCTCGCGTACCTCAAAGACTTCATTTTCTCTACCAAACAGCTAACCTGTATGTTACCCAATGCTCGTTAATTTGCATGCAGCTTGGAGGTCACCATCTCAGAGAACACAAGTCCAGCATTAATTTGGGCTTCAGCCTCGGCTCTTTTCTTAGTGAACAACTCATTCAGTCTGTAAAATATAGCCTTAACAAGCGCAGTGACCGGGAGATTGCGTACACCCTTTAAGACGGAGTTGATGCACTCCACAAGATTGGTGGTCATATAACCCCATCAGTATCCACCATCAAATGCCAAAGCATACTGCTCACGTGGGATCCGATCAAGCCAGTTGGTGTAAGCCTCACCCCGTTCCTTTAATTATTCATAGCGCATCTGGTACTCCCTAATCGTCCTCGAGTATCCTATGAAAAATATTCAGTCAACAATGAACACCATTCTATTTGATCGTACTTACAATAAATTCAAAGTTCATTGTATTCAAACTTACCAATGTTAACGATAAGCTTCTGTAAGTAAGGTGCCTTGAACTTCCTCAAGAAGTTGGACTCAATATGCCGGATACAGAACATATGAAACGCTCTAGGAGGAGACCAAGCCCCATTCGATCAATAGCTGACCTAATAGAATCGTGTCGATCAGAGATAAGTCCCACACCATCACGTGTCACCACATGTTGACGCAAGTTACTCAGGAAAAAGTACCATGGATCAGAAGTCTCTCCCTCCACTATGACAAATGCAATAGGCACGATGTTGTTATTACCATCTTGTGAGATTGCAACCAATAAACAACCCTTGTATTTTTCATACAAATGAGTCCCGTCCACCTGCACCACTGGCTTGCAGTGTCTGAAGGCCCTTATACAAGGGTAATAACTCCAGAAGACTCTATGCAGTACACGTATATCAGGAACCAAATCATCCCCCTGGTAAGCAAGCATTGTTTCAAAGTGAACCACTGGTAATGGCTCCTTGTGACACATGGCCTCAAACCATATGGGCAAAGCTTCATACGATGCTTCCCAATCTCTGAAAATTGATTGCGATAACTGATGGTGTAGTTAAACTTTGACTGGACTTTAGCAATGATTGATTTCTCCTTTATAGACAAGTCAACCTCTACCAACGGCTTAATTGCTTCTGCAACTGTCTTAGAATCCAGCTTCGAATGATCTTGAGAAATAGTAGACCTGGTACAAGTGTGACTTCCACTGTACCTCCTCATCTCCCAACAGTACTTCTTCTGCATTTTGGTAAACCTGATCAACCAGTCACAACCATTGCCATATTCTATACACTTGGCATAGAATGTCGTCAGTTCTGACTCATATATCTGATAGTCTACACACATCTCCGGATGGTATAATCTTTCATTGCCTTGATTATTGCCTCCCTTGAACTGAATTCCATCCCTACTGTGAACTCATCATCCGCCACAATAGGAAGCGCTGTATACATCCAAAGTAATAAATCATTTATTACAACTCAATTAATAAACACACTTTACCATGTAAGATCATAATAGCCTTTTTTTTCGCTATTCTATCTATGTAAAGAACAACTAAATATAATTCATAACAAAGAACTATTAATTAATAAAAAAATCAAATGCTATGGTCACAAATGATTATCCACATATCACATATATTACTCATCTGACTTATTGATTTGCTACTTCATAGTTTCACATAGCTCTCTAGCTTTACGCACCAGCATTCATATATTACGGAAACTCCGGTGCGTGCATAGCCTCCAAATCCAACGACCGCATGAAAGAAGGCTCCTGAAACGGATGCGGGTTTGCTAGTGCATTTGCAACTTCCACCACATCTGCGTTCATGGTGCCGCCAGCTTCATCTTCGTCTTCACCTGGACCAACGATCTCATAGTTACTTTCAAATTCATCCTCGTTTTCACTATTATAATCTTCCAATTCAATGTTATGGTCCGCTTCAGATTGCTCAAACTCAATATAAAACTCGATGCACGATATTTGGTGGCAATTTTATACATTGAAAACATTTCATGCATACTCGCTTCATTCGTCACGTACTTGGTCTGAAATTGAACGAACCCACCAAACACAGATAAAGAATACTTGTACAAAATACATGATACTCTCCTAGATCTTCGAGAATCTATCTTCTCACAAATCACACATTTCAATTTCTCAAGTGACAATGTGAACGGAATAACAACATCTAATGAATTTTCACACACAAATTGAACTCCCTCATATGTTTACAATAAAATCTGCCCGTAACAATAAATATTCAACACAACTCTATCATCCATAACAGTATACATACTTGACTATTTTCAATCTTACTGAAATTTATTCTACAAGAATGAAGGAGAAGAATGAAAGAAGAAGAAGAACAGCTGAGACCGGCAATGAAGAAATGGGGCTTCTGTGATTTTTTTTCCATTTTATGTATGCACTTACAGGCAAATCGGACGGACCGACCGCGTGCTATCATTTCGAATTTTGTGCGCATCACAAATCGCCGGGTCCGATGGGTGCACTCCAGATTAAAAAAAAAAATTGGCCACTAGAAATCGGTGGGTCCAATTACTGCACTTTTCGTTTTAGAAAATTGGACAACCAAAAATCGGTGGGTCCGATTTCTTGTAAACTCAATTTCTTCCTCACACAAATCGGTGGGTCCGATTTCTTCCCCCCTCCTCCCGGCGAGAGTCTTAAAAGCAACGTCGTCATAACAGTGTAATTTACCCTTAATGATCATAACTCAACATAACTCACACCACTAAATCATATAAAAAAAATCAGCCTTAAATTGTAGGTTGGTAGAAACTCTTTTTAAAATTCAAGATTTGTCCAAAATTAGAACTCATTGGAATTTTTTCACTGAACATTGGATTTTCAATAATGAATGTTGTATGAAGAGAATCAGTGGTGTTGTATTGACCCATGATTAAGATAGAGTTATACCAGACCAAAAAAACAAAAAGATGGAATTATAGAAATTCGTAAAAAAAAATTGTTGGAAATTATGAGGGAGTAAAAAACTATTATTTCAATAAAGCTATTAATTAAAAGGTAAGATTACATATGGTTAAGATTAACTAAAAAAGTAAAAACGATTGTCGTTAAAAAAATTGTTTAGATTAATAAACAATTTGATTTTAAATAAAAAATAAGTATTAAAAAAATAATTAGTTTTTACGTGAAAGAAAATAATTTTTTCCCATAAAAACTTATTTTTATTTAAAAAGTCATTTTTTAATCTAAAAACTAATTTTGCTTTTCAAAAAACTGATTTTTTTATTTAAATTATACAAAAATAATTACGACTTATAAATTATTTTATAACATTTTAAAAGATTAATGTTATTTTCGATAAAATTTATCTTTTAAAAATCTCAAAACTAATTATCTTTAGTATTATTTTTATTACAATCTAATAATATAATACAACAAAATAAAATCTTAAATCTCTAATAAAATAAAAATATCAAAATTTATTAATGTAAATAGTGTTGATACTACAAAAATATTTAACTTGTAATGTTGATTTAAAATAAAATGTTAAATTTTTTTTTTAATGATTGAGATTACTACTAGATATACTATAATTTTTATTATTTCAAAAATAAAATAATACATAAAAATATATGAAAAACTAAATATAATTAGTTAGATACATATCATTTTAACTAATTGAACAAACTTTTTTTGTGAAAAAAGTACTCTTTTTTGTTGTTAAATTTACATTATTAAAAAAAATCTACCTTACTTTTTTAAGTGAAGTAATTTAATGTCAGCAATTGTTTTATTTTGATATTTGAATTTAAGTTCATGTCCCTCGTATAGCCGCTTAAAATTGTTTGGAACCTTCTTTATTTTTTTTGGGACCCTCCTTATTTTTCATGTATGTTGGATCAACATCACACACCTCAATCCATCAATTGGCCTATTACTTAACCATCTCTAACGTAACATCTTACTATACAGAGTTTTACGCTTAAGTCGTAGAATAGAGGTAATGTGGTGTTACGGACCTCTAAACAGCAAAACAATTACATAATAGAGAAGAAGATAATATACTAAGAGCCTTGAAACAAAACGGGTAAACAAAACTTGCAAAACAAAAACGCAACGCTCAAAAGAAAGGATTACTTGCGTGCTAAGAAACCTAATAGAAAAAGATAATGGTAAACCAGAGAGTATAGGAAAGCCAAGGAAAATAGCATAACTAGCCCCTGACTCAACCTGCGAAGCTAAAGCTGGCCGGAGGATATATATATATATATAAACATACATAAGAATCCCCAAAATACACCAAAATACCAAAACAAACTCCTATTTCTCCCTCAACCTCTAATAGGAGCACCATACACAAGTTACTTGGAGTGTAAGCTAAATGCATATATACATATATACAAACAGAAATCCAAAATACACCCAAGAACTACTTCGCTTCAAGGATCTAGACGCCTAGCGAGGAGCCTCTCAACCTGCATCTAAAAAATAGCTACACATTATGGAATGAGAACCAGAGGTTTTCAGCATGGTAAAGTGCCACGCGTATAATAAATAAGGTCCTGAGAATGCCTTTGGCAATCCTAGAACTCCATTATTCAGTTATCCAACTCAATTACTAAACAGAAGCCATAAGCAGGGGTAGGTATTCTAATTCTGTCTAACTTACTCAATTTCAAACCTAACCTATCACCAAACCATTTTACCTTTTCCTTCATCCCTCCATCATCCATAATGCAACAGAAACAAGCAACCAAACAAGTTCACGCACAAGTAATGAGCAGATAGTGCAAGTAGCAAGTATAACAGGTAGCAGGTGGTATATATCAATTAGGCAAACCCAGGAAATGCATAGCAATCAAAACAAACAAATGCATATGATGCATGCCTGTCCTATAGCTGATGAGGCTTATCTGTCAGTTATCCAACCAACCCGACAAGTCCGAAAATCTTAAACTGTCCCCCGTCGCGCATCTCCAAGAGCCTATGCATAGATTTCACATTTAACATCAAGTAATCGCTCAATGGGGGCTATCCATACCCAGGAATTTATACGTGCCCGGTCACACTTACGATGTAGGGTCAACAGAGTGTCGAGGTTCAACCTGGAACACATGGTGGCGAGCCATGCTTTTTACCCAGGGAAACTCGTATCTCAGATATCATTATTCATAAGCCATTTCAATTTCATTATCAATAGATCATCAATTATCAAGCCTTAGTGTTAAACTTCGTTAACATTCTTATTTTCTTCATAAAAACCACCATTTACAACTTTCTTCACCCTCAGATATCTTGTTTTCCTAGCTTCTTTTATCCACTGGACCTAGAACCATACTTTAAGTCTTAAAGGGAAGAAAATAGAGGTTTCGAAATGGAAAATTGGTTTAAAATAGTCAAAATCGGTTTTTGCAACAGGCAGCAGCCACGCGTACGTGTGAGTCATGTATACGCGTAAATATGCACACACGCGTACGCATGCTTCTCGTGCATGCATCGCCAAAATTCCACGCCATGTGTACGTGTGAGCCACGCGTACGCGTGGATGGGCGTTTTTTCAAAAAATGGGCAGAATGCCCAGAAAGCTTGCTGCAACCAGTTTTTGCCATCCTGTAACACAGATTTATACACCAAACTTCCAATGTCCATAACTTTCTCTACGAAATTCCGTTTTTCACAAAATTGATATCAATCAAAAGCTCATAGAACCATTTTTCATTTGCAATAAATCATAACTCAATCCGCAATTTGTGGAGTAAATTATGGACGTCCAAAGTTCATCAAAATCACTTTTTACCAAAATACTTCCAAACCTCATTTTCACCACATTCATAAATCCTTGCCTCTAAAACCTGGATTTGCTAACATATCCAATTCCAACTCATCAACAACCACTTCAAGCTACCTTTAACCAATCCAATGAGCCATAACCACAACTTTGCATTAGCATATATCATATATACATATATGAGCAACCCTTTACATATACCATTCCATTAATGCAATTATCAATTCTTCACACACATTATTTCATTAACACATTTATCAACCCTTCATACATTAATCCATCAACTCATATAACAACTCTTTATTAACAAACACCAACCATAATCCATCAATATATACCAACATCAACACAACCCATCATAAATAAATCCAAGAACATACAATTAATAACTTCAACCCTCATAATTCCAATACATATTCATCAACAATTCATTCCAACAACATTACAAGACTAATCATTAAATGCAATAACCAATTCAACTTATCCTATGGTTCCTCTAACCTAAGTTTTCACAACACCGTAAATATTAAACGTGCGAAACTTAAACCATACCTTGGCCGATCACTTTGTTTCACCCAAGGCAGCCTCACAAAGTAAAACACAGTCCCTCCAAGCTCAAATAAAATAGCCACAACCCAAGTCTTGTTCACCAATAAGCCTCTAAGTACTCCCAATTCAATTCAAATGCATATATACCCACTTAATATACACCTAATTTATATACATGTTCCAAATTCAGTTTTTTCTCTATAAATACAAGATTGATCTAGGTTTAGGGTATTCTTACTGTACCCATATGCTCAATAGCTCGAGTCCATTAAATCTTGGAAGCTAACTTGAGCCTAAAACACAAAATTGAACATGATTTCACTATAGGATTTCAATTTCACCAAAAAAAAAAGGGGAATAGAGATTCTGAATCAAACATGAGGCTTACCAGTGAAATTGATCCGATAGAAAGGTAGAGCTCACCGCGCTGAGCGCATGGCCGCGAACGGTGCAGCGATCAAAGCCCGAACGGAGGAGTTATGGTGGATCAAAGGTGGTGAGGGTTTGAGAGCTCGTCCTCCTTTCCCCCAATCTGTTTGTATCGTTGCATGCAATGGGGAAGAAGGAGCTGCTATTTTGTTTAAATGTTTGGGTCCGGTTGGATCCACGGGCCCAGTTTGGACCTCGGTTCAACCGGTTCGGTCCTTTCGGTCTGATTTTGGGCCAAATTTTCGAAATTGGTATCAAAATTCTCGTTTTGACGAGCTCTACTCTATTTTGATATTAGTTTTGCATTTTTAGCTTTCCTAATAAAAATTCAATTTATTAACTAATATTTACTAATTTTAGCGGAGTTTACATCTAATTTACTGATTATCTCCTAATTATTTAATCTCCGCAAAGTAACAAAATAAAAGCAACGGAGTCACTTCACAAATTTCGTACTCAAATCTGTCTTCAACTCTACGCGTTTCCATCTTATCATGACACCACATATAAGCATGTCATGCTTACAACCAGCATCAGCACCATAGAATTCCCCTAAAATTATACATATGTTTTAAATTAGAAGTGTAACATACTTTGTCTTAAATACCTCTGTATATATAAATCAAATTAAATTAATTCGATTTATACTATTTATATATAAATCGAATTAAGTTGATTCGATTTATCATATATGTGTTGTATTAGTAGTAAATCGAATTCGTCAGGTTTAACACTACTAGTGCAGTACATACATGATTCGATTTATATAAAGTTACTAAGGATATGGCGTGTAATCAATTCTACTTTAGAACATCCGTATGATTTTAAACTGAAATTATTTTATTTGTATGATTTGTTCTTAATGTTGGATCTAATTAGTTTAATTTATTTTTTACCATTTTTTATTGTAAAATTGACGATGAGAGATAAACTAATATAAAAATATTATATGTATATTAAAATTTAGTTACTAAATTAATTATTTTATAAAATACATATTAAAATATAAAATATAAATTTTTTTATCATGGATATGATATTTTTAAAATTTAATATTTATGGGGTATGGATTCGGATTTAACCCAAAATGGATCATTAACACTTTTTATTATCTACCGTTTAATTCTTTTAAATTAGATCAAAAGATAAGGATTTTTTATTTTAATAAATAAAATAAATGTAATAATTACTAAAATAAATAATTTTAAAATTATTTATCGATTTAAATTATAGATGTCAACATGATACATGTATATCTTGTTTACAGTGTAAACAAGATAAAAGAAGATAAATTCGCTGTGGCTATAAAAGGATGTGTAACCCTTGGCATTCTCTACAAACACTTCATATCCTTTTTTGTCTCATTTTTCTCATGAAAACAAGTGTACAATGGGCAGTAACAGTGTATACATAGTTGTGCTTGTTTCTTTCAATTGTAGTATGAGAAATGGCGACAATGGGATGACATTTGAGTGTGAGGATCCGATATTGTTTCGAACTTAGCGTGTGAATACATTGTCGGATTTGAAGAGTTTGATAATGAGCAAGTTCAGTGGTACAACAGTGAGGGAGATAGGAAGGGTAGGGTATGGCACCCATGGGTAACGGAGTCTTCCGGTTTCGACTATTCAGACTTCAAGGGAAAAAGCATATACGACTGATGTTCGACATCCATGGGAGGATCATGGAAGAACACGTTATGGAGCTTTCCGCCGAGGTAGGAGATAGTGGTCGTGGTGGTTCTGTACACTCGACCTATATACAGGACAACCGACCTCTCGCACCACCTCCCATTCATGTCGCCATTCCAGTGGATGAGGCGGGAGGGCAAGGAGGAGTCGGACGAAGATTACGTGACGGATAGTGTGAACAGTGATTCTTTCGAAGGTGGCGATGAGGATGAGATTGTGTCGGAGACGCCTGCCCAGACTGTGGCGCGCCATGTGCTGCCTCCACCTCACCCAATTCCGGTCCTATCGGTGGTGCCAAGTCACTATCATAGTCTAGATCTGGATGCCATGTATGAAAGGACTCCGTTTTCTGACACGGGTGAGAAGGATTACAACCTAGACGGCAGGGTAGAGTTTCGGGTCAGCCACAGGTTCAAAAGCCGAGAGACAGTGCTTCAGGGTGTGAAGAACTACACTATTCGCAGGAGAGTTGAGTACCGAGTTATCGAATCGGACCGGTTAAAGTACCATGTACAGTTCCGCAAGCTGACAATGGGTGTCAGTGGAGCCTTCGTATGGCCCTTCGGCAAAACCTCGGATACTCGTAAGTTCGACTTTAATTGTGCTTTTGAGTACTTTAGTATGATGTATTAAGTGGCTTTGAGATATGCTTCAAGCAATACTATTTTGTTGTGTTCAAGGAGGTTTGGAGGGTTGGTAGAGTGCACAGTTGTCTAGCACCCACTATGTCTCAAGACCATCGTCAATTAGACATCCGTTTTATCTGCAGGGTCATATTGCCGTTGATAAAGTCCAACCCCTCGGTGGCCATTCCGATTTTGCAAGGTGCGGCCCAGGCGAGCTATCACTTCAAACCCTCCTACAAAAAAGTGTGGATGGCAAAGCAGAAGGCAATTGCACAGATCTACGTGTCAAATCATTCTACGATAGACACCTCTTGGTATGCGACTGCAGCATGTTCGACAAAGTATTTTGAGCTTCCCTTTATGTGTCGAGGCATTTAAGCATTGCAAGCCATTTGTATCTGTCAACGGTACACATCTGTATGGTAGATATGGTGGAGTGTTACTTATTGCGGTGGCGCAAGACAGCAACAGCAACATCCGGACGATTACTTTTGCTGTTGTGGAGTCTGAGACCACTGAGTCATGGTCGTTCTTCCTTACTAATATAAGATGCCATGTCACCCCACAAGACGGCCTGCTGGTTATCTCTAACAGATCTCAAGCTATCAAGGCCGTGCTAAGATCTGCTAATAGTGGTTGGCATCCTCTAAGAGCATTCCATGCTTATTGTATCAGATACATGGCTGCAAATTTCATGAGTCGGTTCAAGTCTGTCGAGCGCAAGAGTTACCTCATAAACACTGCTTACAGTCCAAGCAAGAGTGGGTATGAGTGGTACATGGATGTCTTGAGAGGAGTCTCCTCGGCGATGGCGGACCGGGCGGGTCATTTCAACAAGGAGATTTGGCTACAACATTGAGACAGTGGCCGGCGGTTTGGACACATGACCACAAATTTATGAGAGTGCATCAATGTAGTTCTTAAGGGGACACGATACTTGCTGATTTCAGCCATTGTGCACATCACGTACGAAAGACTGCAGAAGTTATTTGTGACGAAGGGCAGGAAAGCGCAGTCAAAGATGGTGGCTGGGAACCGCTTCTCCCAAACACTATTGGCCACCATTGAGAAAAATAGAGAAGGCATCCCGAAGATGTGTGTCACTCATTGTGATAGGTGGGCCTCTGTGTTTGTTGTGGAGGAGCTAGAGCCATTTGAGGGTTGGTCGCAAGGTTCCTTCCGTGTTTGGCTATCGGAAGGTACGTGTGATTGTGGATTATTTCAGTCTCTCTACTATCCCTTCCGGCACGCACTTGCCGGGTGCGCAGCAGCAAGCATTGAATGGGCCCCATATGTGCATCCAGTCTACAAACAGGAAGCTGTATTCAAGGTGTACGAGATGGAGTTTTCACTTATCTCTGACGAGTCACTTTGGCCGGAGTGGTATGGGACGGGTATCTTCCCTTCCCTCCCTCGCAGGTTGTCGAGTATCCTCCCTACCCTCCCTCGTCCCTAGGCTGGCTGGCAGTAGGCTATACGTCGGGGGACAACTCCACGAGTCTCAGGTCCTCCAAAACCTCCTTCCCTGACAGATGCCTAACACGGCAAGCCCCACGCCACCAATCATAATACTCTCAGGTCGGCCTGGTGTCAAACGTATGATGTACGGTGATCCTGCGATCGGGATTGAACCTCTTGCGCCAACCCTTGTACCACTCATAACGTTGCTCAGGCCCCCAGACATCTTCGCCCCGCCCAGTGGACGTCAAGTACCTATCATCAAACACAGAAAATGTATAAACTACTGTCACTATCGGAATAACTGACATCTAAACTCAAACTAGTAACGATAATTAATACATCATTCCTACCTGTCAAGATTCACCGGAATGCCTGGCAACTGCTGCTCTCCATTAAACTGCCGCTTTACCCGATCAACGTGTTAAAAACACACAATATTGAAGCATACCAACGGGACGGCTGACAACCATGTACCTCATTTCTCCTCCTCACGGAACCAAGGCGGGCACAGAGCCTGTAGAGCAAGATCATTGTAGACTCTCCATGAGAACTTAAAAAAATGTTACAAACATAATAGATAGCCACCCAATGTAGGTTGGAAAAATATAGGTATACAATGACTGTATTTTGCAAACCATTTATTAACTGAGTTATTTTCTACATATAATATAATCCAAAGCTTATAATATCTTTTATTAAATGACTAACCTCATTGAATCGTAATCGGTTGATCGAAACCCTCCAATGCAAGACCCTGGCCTCATATTGATCCCTACTCTGCTGCTGCAATCCAACCAACCTGACACATCACAAGAGAATATATACAGTTTGTTAAGTAACATCCCATAAGAATGGACAACAATATTTAAATCAAATACATAAATAAACATTTGTTACCTTGCAGCCAGGGGATACTGGTAGATCCCTCTATCTGGTGGACACCACTGACTAAATCTCTTATAGATCCAACGCATCAACAGTGGAGTGCAGCCGGCGATGTCCATGACGCCCCGTTGTGCCGCGAAACAAAGTGACTGGTACGTCCAGGCCAGGACAGCCGAGCCCTAGAAAAACGCCCTATACTCCCCGAACTCCCAGAGAAGAGGGAGCCATCGCAGATGCACCAGGTTGTTAGACTTGTCAGTCATCAGATATCCTCCGATCAATAACATAATATAGCATCTAGCGTACTGTCGGAAGGTCTCCGGGTCATCCGTCGGGGGCATCTGGCGGATATGATCCCGCAGTCACACAAGCTTGAGCGTGAAGGACTCCTTCCTCTGGGCAGCCTGCTGTGCTGCCACCGAAGGCCTAGCACTCAGCAGCTGCTCCACCAACGCCCACATCTCCGTATGGTACTACCTACCGAAGTCATAGAGGCACCCCCCCAACGAGGTTACTGTGTGTGCATAGGCCTAGGTGGTACGCCACATCCTGCAGGGTGATAGTGACCTCACCCCATGAGAGATGAAACGTGTGTGTCTCTGGACGCCATCGCTTCACGAGTGCCGAAATAAGAAAATTGTCAAAAGTGAAGTCCATGAAGGAAACCGTGTCGCCGAATCCGGCCTCAACCAGATACAGGACGATGGAGTCGGGTGGAAGAAGGGTATGGCTCACTCGTCAGGGCAGTAGAAGGCGAGGTCTCTAAAGAATAAAACAATCAGCCTTATAAACAAATAACTATAACAATTTTGTTTTTATTCATTTATGACAATTTCTTCTAGTTTCATAAATATGTCAATTTTCTATTATATACCAAAAAATTACAGTTAAATAAATCCTCCTTTGTAACTTACATCTACTTCTACTTAAGAACATATTTCTAAGTTTCTAACTTACACAGGTTTTTAAATTACATATTGCATACTAACTAAATCCTAACTGGAACGTTATGAACAGTAACAACCTAACACAGGAAAAACACAGTTCGAAACTAATAATTATTTCGTAACAACCTTCAACAAGGAAATAAAGCTCTAAGTTCCTCCTAGAGACCTACTACTAAAGCTGCAAACTACGTTCTAGTTCTTCTTGATTACTCTAACCATGGTCACATACTTAGATTAAACAAACAAAACAAAACTAACCTGAAAGTCGGCTGCCCTGGAGTAATGCGATGTCTCGTTCAGCATGTTGATATCTCCGTCGTTTCCCGTCTGGTGCTCCATCATAGTATGAGTCTAAAATAAAGTGAGAAAGGGTTAAAAGCGAGGGGAAAGTGGCTGACAAAGTCAAACTGGGGTCCGAAAAGATGTCGTAAATGACTTCTTTTTATAGGCGCGGACAGGCCTTGTCTCGTTTACACTGTAAACGAGATACACAGAATGTCATCTTGTTTACAGTATAAACTATGTATTTTGTTTACAATGTAAACGAGATAATACATGAAAAATTTAAATCATTAATTAATTTTAAAATTATTTATTTTCATAATAATTACATTTATTTTATTTATTAAAATAAAAAATCCAAAAAATAAAAGAGATTAATTTAACGCTAATACACGTATACCAAAAGTTACAACACTTCATGTGGGTAAAAAATGAAAGAGTATTTATCTAAATTGATTCTCAAAATAAAAAGTATACAACTCAATCATATTTCAAATGACATTAGACTTTTGTATCTTTAGATTTTATTCAAAATCTCTTTAAGGCCAAAAAAAGTATAAATAACATAATTTTTCAATCTGTTTTGTTATATATATTAAACAAATAAATGAGAAATAAGTAAAAGAACGATAAATATAAAACATTACATTTGTGTTTTCTTATATTCACTGTGGTTTTTTCTTCTTACTTTTTCGAAAAGAACAAAACAAAACGAAAGAAAGAACCAGTGGCTGAGTCGTAATACATAAAAATTATACTAAATATACTTTCATTATTTTAGAAATTCTTGAAAGATTATTAGTCTCTTTGTAAAAGATTAATTTGTTTTGCAATAATAATTTTAAAAATTTAATTATCCAAAAATTTATTAGGATCTTATTTATTTAATATGTAGAATAAACTATTAAAATGATATCTGAAAATTCATATCATTGATAAAAAAAATCTCAAAAAATGCTAACGACCAATATGTCTCTAAAAAATTTAAAAACGCAACAAAAAGAATTAAATATTAAATATTAAATATATATTCTAAAAAATAATTTTATAAATCAAATTTTGATACAAATTTTTGTAATTAATCTTTAAAATTTAATAATTTTTTGTCCAACAAATTTTTCAAATGATACGCAATAAAAATTACTATACAACATTTGAAAAATGAAGTGAATCTCGCCTATAAATAGTGCGAGAGTTTCATTAATTTTTCATATCAATAAGTGAGAGTTAGAAACAGTTGATAAATAAACTGCTAAGAGATAAATGATCTATAAGAAAAAATAGTGCGAGTAATTTCCAATAGTTTTGGGTATGATTATACACTGAGAATATTTTTAGGTATCATCTCTATTATTCTTTAATAATATAAATTTGAATATGAAGGAGTTCTCACTAGAAAATGTTATAGGTATCTTTTGATTGTGTAAGAGTGTGAAAAGAATACGGCGTAATTATCCTGAGTATAGTAAAAAATTTTGTCGAAATTTGGCTCGTGATTTTTATCTGATTTTAGAATTTTCACGTTAAATATTAGTGCAAGTTACTACTCATGCAATAATATTCGTATAGTATTACTCACGTAGATTGTATAATACTATTTACCGAGATATATATGCACTGATTGAGTATACGATTGTTGGTATTATACTGTTTATATACACAGTTTGTTGATCTATATGGTTACTATTCATTTGTACCGTTATTATTTATTTATTTGGAATAAGTAGTATGATTGTATAACCACAATTCAATTTATTATATGTCAATTGTTATTGCTATTATATTAAAGGATTAATATAATAAGGTCTTTGATTAAATTTAGAGATTTATTATTGTAATAGTGATAATAATATTAAGAAATAAATCTTTTATAATTTAATCTAAATTGTTTTTAGTCATAGGATTATTCAAAAGGACATTAATAATCCGGAAAGATCAATATATATATAATAGTCTTCATTGGATGAAGATTAATAGATCTCTTTTGTTAAATTAAATATATAAATGGTATATATAGAGATATAACCATTGAACTGACTCACTCTAAGAATTCCTAATGGTTATAATTACCGTATATTTGTCAATAGGATATTCTTATGATGAACATAATATTAGAATTTTCCTTTGACCTGCGACTATCATAGTAATTGACAATGTATTTGTTATACTTTGATTCCAAACACCTAACACCCTACAGTGTTAGTTGAATGGACATTGGGTATGATTTAAATACTTGTAGAATTAATGATTAGTCAAAATAGAATCTATCAACTATGGTAATGAGTTTGAGCTCTACGATTATAATGAATGAAATAAACAATGCATTGGCCAAGTAGTTTGAATGAATTAAGAAATGAGTTTCTTAAGTGATTCATAATTCATTATAATAATGGTAACAAGTTAGAGTTTGACAATCAAACCGTACTCTAAAAGTTAGCCAAGAGCTGAAAAGATGGAAGGAGTTGTATTTTTGTTCATCTTGGGTTCTTAGTAAAAAAAAATATTATTACTTCATACTATCATTTTCTTTGATTTGCGACTGTCATAGTAATTAACAATGTATTTATTAAGAGTTTCCTTTTATCTCCGTCAACTCTCGGTAAAGAGTTTGAGCTCTATGATTATAATGACTGAGATGAGTAAAATCTTATTAAGAGGGATTGAATGAATGAAGAAATGAATTTCTTAGGTCATCCAGAGTTCATTATAATAATAGTAACAAGTTAGAGTTTGACAATTAAACCATACTCTAAGTGTTAACCAAGAGTTAGAAAGATGGAGGGAAATATACTTTTTTCTTCTCGGGTTTTTAGTAAAAATATATTACTTCATATTATCAAGTCGTTAACGAGTATTGCTAGGTGCCAACCTTGATTAGTAAATCTAGTATGACTAATTTACTACTTGTTTAGTATTAAACCTATGGTGTCACACACATGTGAGTCTAATTTTTAAGGAAGAATTTTATTGTATACAAAAAGTTACATTCTTGGGGAAGAATTTTATTCTGTGTAAAGAGTTACAAAAAAGCTTCTCAATTTAGATCAAATATCCATTAGTCAAAAAGTTGACAGCAAAAGTTGGTCTCAGTGTGGATACGCATAACACCTTCGTACCATCGAAAGAGAAAAGTGATTTTTACTAGTGTACTCAGGTATTTGAATTTGACCTATGTCACTAGAATAAATTTTAAGTACAAAATATATCTTTAGGATTATTTCTTTTTCATAATAGATTGAATTGTGGTCATGCTACTTATTCCCAGCATTACTAATACAGTTTTATTTGTATTTTTCTATTGTGCTGTGGCATTTGACAAAATTCTATTCTGTTAAGTACATTTTGGTGCCTATTACCTCATTTAGACATCTCCTAATTGATACTAAGAATCAACCCTTGAGCCCAATAAGTGATATTAGAGCTCATTGAACTCAAGATTGTATTGTATAAATTATGAAGGACAATAATAGAATAATTAGTACCATGATCAAATTGACAATATCAAATTACTCTATTTGAAAGTCGAAAATGGAAAATTTATTTTACTACAAGAATTTGTATGATCCTGTAGAAAAAGAACATATAAAGCCTAAAGGCGTGAATGAGGACACTTGAAAAACGTTGCACCGAAAGATTGTTGAATTGATAAGGCAGTGAATGGATATTAGTGTATTCCACCACATGGTCACAGAGATTAATGCTTGTACTCTGTGAAAGAATTAAAAGAATCTCTGTGAAAGAAAGACTACATAAAATAAAGCTTTCTTAATCAGAAAGCTGGTGAATCTCAAATACAGAGATGGAAGATTTGTTGCAGAGCACTTAAGTCATTTCTAAGATCTGGTAAATCAGTTGAGTGCCATGAAAATAATGTTTGATGATAAATTACAAGCGTTATTACTTCTAAGTTCTTTTCCTGATAGCTGAGAAACCTTAGTAGTGTCACTAAGTAATTCTACTTTGATTGAAAAATTGCCTTTAGTCCAAGTCAAAAATAATATGTTCAATGAAGAAGTTAGAAGACGAGATGCTGGAGCTAAGAATTCCCATGCACTTGTTATAGAAAACAGGAGGAGAAGTCAAAATAGAGAGCAATCTAGAAAGTCAAAAGATAGATCACAATCCTAGGTGAGAAAAAGTTCGTTACCATTATAACGAAGAATGGCATATATCATAAGAAACTGTAGAGCGTGAAAATATAGAGGCAAAAAAGACCGAAGTTAGAATGGGGCTAACGATTGAAACACCACAGTCCTCATGACAGAAGGGGCTATGGAGATGCTTACTTTCATTGAAGGTGAATAGTGCAATGTGGTAGACTCATTAACAGAATGAGTTGTTGACATAGGAGTATCTCTTTATTCAACTCTTTACAAGGAACTCTTTACTTCGTATAATGCTGAAAATTTTGGCAAAGTAAAAATGGGCAATCATAGTATTGCTGATAATGTAGGAATTGGTGACATATTATTCGAGCCCAATGTTAGATGTAGATTAACATTAAAGGATGTGCAACTTGTGTCATATTTACACCTAAATCTGATCTCTGTCTGTACTTTAGATCGAGCCCAATATCACAACCTTTTTGGAGAATGGCAGTGGAAGCTTACTAAAGGTTCAATGATTGTTGCTAGAGGTGCGTTTCGCAATACACTATCCATAACTCAAGTCAAGCAAATTGGAGGGTTGAATGCAGTCGAGGATGATGCTTCGCCAAATTTGTGGCACAAAAGATAGGCTCACATGAGTGAAAAAGGATCCCAGATTTTAGCAAAAAAATTCCTTATTCCTTATGCCAAAGACATGAAACTGGATCCTTGTGAGCATTGTTTGTTCAACAAGCATCATAGGTGACTTTTAGCAAAATATTCAAGCTAAAAAAATATTTTGAAAATGGTTTACTTTGATATGTGTGGTCTTATGGAGGTGGAAAGTTTTAGTCATAGCAGATGTTTTGTGTTGTTTATCAACGATGCTTCGCAAAAAAGGATGAGTGTATTTTTTGAAGACAAAGGAACAGGTGTTTCATTACTTCAAAAGGTTTCATGCTATGGTGGAGAGAGAAATTGGAAAACCTTTGAAGTGTCTTCGCACTAACAACAAGGGAGAGTATACCTCTCGTGAATTCAAGAACTATTGTGCTGAGCATTGCATCAGACATGAGAAAA
Organism: Arachis duranensis; assembly: GCF_000817695.3. Lineage (NCBI taxonomy): Eukaryota > Viridiplantae > Streptophyta > Magnoliopsida > Fabales > Fabaceae > Arachis > Arachis duranensis. Next base: position 93,997,410 of record NC_029781.3, read on the forward strand.
TGATTCTTGACACCTTAAAACATAATGGTGTGGCCAAAAGATTCAATAGAACCATTACAGAGAAAGTCAGATGTATGTCAAGAATGGCTAAGCTGCCAAAGTCATTCTAGGCTGAAATTGTTCAATGGCGTGCTACCTAATTAATAGATCTTCATCTATTCCATTAGGCTTTAATATTCCTAAGAGATTATGGTCTGGATATGATGTTAAATACTCTTATTTGAAGGTGTTTAGATGCAAAGCCTTTGCTCATTTAAGTAAGAAGCAGGGACAAAAGCCTGATGACAGAACCATTTATTGCATATTTGTTGGATACGGAGATATGGAATTTGGCTATAGGCTATGGAATTTGAAGGAGAAAAAAATCATTAGAAGTATAGACTTAGTATTTTACGAGTAAGAAACTATGTCTGATTTAGCTTCTAAACCAGAGAAACTTGATGAATCTAGTAATCTAGTTGAAATGACACCAGTCCCTCCTCTTAGAGAAAATGCCATTAATGGAGGAGAGTTAGATTACCATGGGGAGGAAGAAGAGCCAGTTGCTAATGATGCTGGAGATGGAAAAGGTATTGAGCAGATGGAGCAACCTGCTATACCACAACTCAGAAGATCAGATAGAGAGCAACGTCCGTCCAGTAGATATCCCAGTTCGGAGTATATCCTTCTTACTGATAAAGGGAGCCAAAAAAATTTTGATGAAGTTCAAACTCATGGTAATAAAGTTCGGTGGATCAAAGTCATGCAAGAAGAGATGAATTCCTTGCAGAAGAACAAAACCTATGAGTTGATGGAACTTCTTAAGAAAAGAAGGCCTTGAAAAATAAATAGGTCTTTAAGCTCAAGAAAAATGACAACAAGCTAATAAAGTAGAAAGCTTGCTTAATTGTTAAAGGCTTTAAAACAAAAGCAAGGAATATATTTTAACGATATTTTCTCTCTTATCATCAAAATGAGTTATACTCGAGTGATTCTCGGATTGATGGCTAGTTTGATTTAGAGCTTGAGCAGTTAGATGTGATGACTGTATTTCTCCATAGAGAAATAAAGGAAGAAATCTACAAAAAAACCAGAAGGATTTCAAGGACCTAAAAGAAAACATGATTTACAGATTGAAGAAGAGTTAATACAACTTAAAACATGCTCCTAGACAATAGTACAAGAAGTTTGAATCGTTTATGGTAAGTCATGAATATACCGATATAAATGCATATCATTGCGTATATGTTAGAGGATTTCTAGGTGATAAGTTCCATATCCTGCTTCTATATGTAGATGATATGTTAATAATGGGATAAGATGCGAAAATAATTGGTGATTTGAAAAGGAAATTGTCAAAATTCTTTGATACGAAGGATCTAGGCCCTACAAAGAAAATTATGGTATGCAGATTTTGTGAGACTGGATGGCTAGAAAACTCTGGTTATCATAGAAACAATATGTGGAACGCGTTCTAGATAAATACCACATGAAGAATGCTAAGTCAGTTAGCATTCTGCTGGCCAATCACTTTAAACTCAGTAAAAGGAATTGTCCTACTACTAATGAAGAAAAGGAAGAGATGACTATAATACTTTACTCCTCTGTAGCTGGAAGTTTGATATATGTATGCCATGGTTTGTACTCGACCGGATATCGTTCATGCGGTTGGAGTAGTTAGCAAGTATCTTTCCAATCCTGGTAAGGATCATTAGGGAGCTGTGAAGTGGATCTTGAGATATCTGAAAGAAGCACGAAAATATGCTTATGCTTTGGAGGATCATAACCAATTCTTGAAGGTTATGCTGATACGGATATGGCAGGAGATCTTGATGGTAGAAAATCCACCTCAATATATTTGTTTGCTTTTGCTGGAAAAATTGTATCTTGGCAATCGAGATTGCAAAAGTGCATTGCCCTATCTACAACTAAAGCAGAATATATTGCGATAGTTGAAGCAGGAAAGAAAATGCTCTAGATAAAAAGATTCCTTCAACATTTGGGAATAAAACAAGATAGATATGTTATCCATTACGACAGTCAAATTGTCTTGGATTTGAGCAAGAACGCAATGTACCATTTGCGTACAAAACACATTGATGTCAGATATCATTGGTTATGCCAAGCTATTGAAGAACAAGATTTTAAATTTGAGAAGATTTACACAGATGATAATTCTGCTGATATGTTGACAAAAGTTGTATTACAAGATAAGCTTTAACTTTGTGTCAGGTTGATTGGTATGGATCCTAAATGATTGCTCCAAGTTTTTTTCACTGGCTAGAGGGAGAGAATTGTGGGGTTCACCCAACTAGATGCACAGTAATCGAGTTACTGTAGATGTTTGAATGTTTGAACGAAAAAAATTAAAATGTTATGCATAGTAACCAAGTTATTATGCAAATAGTAGATTTTCTAAAAGGTTAAGTGCAAGATGCGTTTGCGCACAGTAAATGTGCAAAAGTTGAAACGTATAAAGAAGAAGAATCTTTCAAATGATATATAATAAAAATTATTGTACAACATTTGAAAAATAAAGTGAACCACGTTTATAAATAGCACAAGGATTTCATTAAATTTTTCATATCAATCAATGAGAGTTAGAAGCAATTAATAAATAAACTGCTAAGAGATAAATTATTCCTGAAATAAAATAAAGAATGTGAGTAATTCTCAAATATTTTTTTGTGTGGGTTTATACAGCAAATATATTTTTTTATATCATCTCTATTATTTTTTAGTACTACAAATTTTGTAGTATTTGAATAGGAAGGTGATCTCACTGAAAAATATGTAAGAATGTAAAAATGATACTGAGTAATTAACCTGAATATAGTGAATGTTTTTGTTGGAGTTTGGCCCATAGTTTTTATCCGATTTTGGAGTTTTTCACGTTAAATATTGGTGCAAGTTACTATTCATACAATACTCTCCGTAGAGTACTATTTACGTATATTGTAGAGTACTATTTACCGAGATGTATATGTACTGTTGACGTATATGGTTGTTGGTATTATACTATTTATATATACGATACTGTTGATCCATACGGTTACTATTTATTTGTATTGTTACTATTCACTGATATGACTTCGTTAGTATTTTTCTGTTGCGTTGTGGTATTTGACAGATTCTATATATATAAAAGTGAGGACATTTTTGTAACTTTATCATTCTTAGATATTTAGCGAGATTTCATAAGACAAGTATCTCTATGATTTTATCCCCTTTTCTATTCCTATTTATTTGCAAGAACGGATCCTCATCCGTGTAGAATTTTGTAGATATTGTTAAGACTCTTGTCGTAAAATATTTGTAGATATATATTTTTACAAAAAAATTTTTGTTGCCATCTCTACGCTGAGGTAGCTGTTCTTTGCATTATAATAGCACTTGAGAAATTCAGTTCCACTTCATAACCTTATCAATTTTATTAATTAGGTTATGATTTGCACTCTTATATGATGTCTTGAATTATTTTTTTTACAAATCACAATTTAGGTGTTTATTCAAAAGTTAATTTTTTTTAGTTAGATTTCATGCATGAAATAAAATATAAATCAAATAGACTATTAGTTGTTGTATTTGAATTTAAATCATTTATGTTATTGTATTGGTAAAATCGTGATCTGGATCTAATTTTATTAAAGAAAATAAGATTGAAGTGGAAGAAGAAGACTCAGAGAAAGTGAATTTCTCATATGAACAAATATAAAACTTAAAATTGAAAGAAAAACCACAGAGTACCAGAAAGTACATATTGGTATCCACTATTTATAGCTATTAGAAAATTAACTTTACTAAAACATAACTCAATATGGTAAATAAATTAACTATGGTTATGAGGTAATTACTATTGCTAGCTTTAACCTCTAACCAAAACAAATTTTTCTATCATTCTAACTAAAGTTACAAAAATGAATACTATCAAAAAATTATTCAACCATAATCAATTACAGCTTGCTTTTGTGAGCCATTAGATATCAGCTTAATATCATCTCCAACATCCTCCCTCAAGTTGAAACTGATTGAATTAGTTGCAAGTTCAGCAATATTATTATCAACCTCCTTTGAATTAAGACTTGTTGAAATCTTTAACCTCTTATCATCCACAGAATATCCTCCCTCAAGTGGGGCGTGTAAGTCAAGCATGTCCAACTTGAAAAGTAAAAGTTCAAAAGACACCCAGTGATAACACTTTAGTAAGTAAATCAGTCGTTTGATGAGATGATTTAATATGTAGCAATTTCAGCACCCCTGTTTGAGACTTTTCACAATAATGTGACAATCTACTTCAATGTGCTTGGTTCTTTCGTGAAAGACCAGATTAGCTGCAATATACAGCGCAGATTGATTGTCACAATAGAGATTGATTGGCTGAGGATGAGATACATGGCAGTCATTAAGAATATAAAGAAGCCATTGAGGAAGAACATGCTACAGTTGTTTGCTTCTTACTCTTCCAAGACACTAATAAAGAACCTAGGAAAAAACAATACCCAGATATTGATCGACGAGTATCGGAACAAGTTGTCCAATCCGAATCAACATAACCAGTCAATTTAAGATCATTATTTGAAGAGAAGAAAAGACCCTTAGCAGGAGATTTAATGATGTATCGAAGAACATGTAGTGCTACCTTATAATGGTCATTAGTTGCACAATCCAAAAATTGGTTGAGCTTCCCAACTGCAAAAGCAATGTCTGGATGAGTATTGGTGAGATATAGGAATCGTTCGAGCAGTCTTCTATATTGTAATGGATCTGATAATCTTGTGCCACTCTCCTTAGAAAGTTTTCCATTATACAGCATAGGAATTGAAGCAGGTTTAGCTTCCAACATACCATATTCTTCAAGCAAATCAAGAGTGTACTTACATTGATACAAAGCAATTCCTTTGGAACTACAAGCAACTTCCATTCCAAGAAAATATTTCAATCGGTCTAAGTCCTTAATACTAAATTCAGCATCAAGAACCCCTTTTAATAGCTTCGATTTCAAATAGAATATCTCCAGATAAAACAAGATCATCAACATAAACAATAATAATAGCCAAGCCATGCTTAGTGTGCTTGATGAACAGAGAATGATCACGAGGAGACTTGATAAAACTATGTTGTTGAAGAAAACCACTTAATCTTAAATTTCATTGACGGCTTGCCTGTTTCAAGCCATATAAAGAACGATTTAACTTACAAACAGCACTATTTGGAACATCAAGACCTTGGGGAGGTTTCATATAAACCTCTTCTTGTAACTCACTATGCAAGAATGTTGTATTAACGTCTAATTGGTGAAGTTTCCAACCATGGACAGCAGCAAGAGTAAGCATAAGTCGTAAAGTGGTGATTTTTACAACCGGACTGAATGTATCAAAGTAATCATAGCCAACTCGTTGACGAAAATCTTGGACCACTAGACATGCTTTGTGACATTCAACACTACCATATGGATTAAACTTCACTTTAAAAACCCACTTGCATCCAATTATGTCTTTTCCAATAGGCAAAGAAGTAATAGATCAAGTATTATTCTTCTCAAGAGCGAGCAATTCTACACTAATTGCATTTCTCCAGCATTCATGCCGCACAACTTGTTCATAAGTTCTTTGGCTCAACTGTTGTGGTTATTGCTAGGTAAAAGGCTCTATGGATAAGTGACAACTTTCTATAATCCACCATATGAGATAGATCATACCGCTTGGAATATGATTGGTTACTAGAGCTTCCTGTTCTAAATAACATACAATGATAATCTTAAAGATAAGAAGGTGGTTTATGTGTACGAGTTGATCGTCTAAGATCCTGATTATGCATGTTATCATTTGAATGAGAATTAGATGATGCACTATTTGGTGGACTAGTAGAAGCTACGTGTGAATCAGTGAGTGATATATGGTCACTAGACTCATGAAAAGAATCAATAGTTACATGAGATGGATAAAATGCATTTAAAAAATCATAAGTAAAAAAATCAAATCCATTAAAATTAGAATCAGCAATAGGTAGAGAAGAGGCATTTATGGATTTTGTGAGCATGTCATCATGAAAAGATTTATAAGGAAAATAATGTCATAAAAATCTACATTTCGAGACAAAAATAGTTCTTTAGTGTGAATATCAAACAGAATATATCCTTTTGTGCCAGCTGGGTAGCCAAGAAAAATATTCTTTCTTGCTCGTTTATCAAATTTCTTTCTTCCATGAGTTAACGTTGAAGCAAAAGCCAAGCACCCAAACACTTTAAGGTGACTAATGTCCGCATCCTTACCAAATAAGGTAGCATAAGGGGTTTTATTTTTTAAAACTAGAGTTGGAAGTCTATTAATTAAATGAACATCTAAACCAATAGCGAAATTCCAAAAAGTTTTTGGCAAGGACGATTGAAACATTAATGCTCTTGCAATGTTAAGAATATGTTGGTGTTTCCACTCAACAATACTATTTTGTTGAGGTGTCTCAACACATGATATTTGATGCACTATACCCTATGAATTATAAAAAACATCAAATTTAAACTCAGGACCATTGTTAGTTCGAATAATCTTTACTTGAGGATTAAAATGTGTTTTCACATAGGCAACAAAGTTCTGGACCAAACTACTGGCTTCTGACTTTAATTTCGTGAAATAAATCTATACAAATCTGATTTTATCATCTACTACAGTTAAAAAATATTTATAACCTTGTAGAGAAATAAGTGACATTGGCGCCCAGATATCGATATGTATTAAATCAAAACTGTTTAAACTTGTTGCTTCACTAAGGGTATATGGTAACCATTTTTGCTTGACATAATGGCAAAAATCACATGGTTTAGAGCAAGTAGATACAGAAAACTGTACACAAGGATATATTTGTTTGATAATATCAAATTTGCTTTGGGGTACATGACCCAATCTAAAATGCCATAAATTCTCAATAGAAAAATTTGAAGTTTGTGTAACCAAATTTGCTGTCCTAAGATTAGAAGAAAGCAAAATCTTTGTCACCATGACTTTGCATATCTAGAATCCTAGTACTCCTTTTATATATTGTATTTTCGTGTTGTCTTTATGTGATAACTCTAATGCAGAAAAATCTAGCATGTATAATCCATGTCTTGCTCTAGCTGTACTAATCATCTTAAAAGAGGTCCGATTCTGTATCTCATAATGTTTGTCAGTAAAAATACATTTGTAATGCAGGCCTTTTGTAAGTTTGGAAATAGATAAAAGATTGAAGTTAAAATTTGGTATGTACAGTACATCCGTGAGATAGAATGTAGCTGAAAATATCACAGTTTCACTTATAGTTGCAGTTGTGTGTGTTCTATCTGGTAATTTTATCAAAATTGGTCTAATATATCTAAAATTTATAAAAAAATGCAATGAGTGTAATACATTATCAGTAGCTCCTGTCTCAAGCACCCAAGAATTTGAGAAAAAAAATTTTACTGACAAAAAGCGTGCAATATGAGAGCTCATGCAAAGTTTATAAGTCTCTAAAAGTATACTTCCACTCCCTGCATTTGATTGACTGATATCTCTCATATTTGTTCCTTGAAAAAACTGTCTACCAAAGAAAGGTAAGCAGTGCATCTCTCAAACTCTGAGTCAATTGGGATTGACCATCAGTTTTCTTGTCCTGCTTAACATTGTGGGTGCTGCTTTCTTCAATTCCAGCAGCAATATGATTAGCCATAACTCTGTTGCTAGTCTCTAGTGGCCATTTCTGACTTTGTAGATAAGATGAAAATCCATGTTTGTGGTAACAAGTATCCACAAGATGTCCGCCCTACCTTGTGACAATAAGAACAGGTCTTAGGTGCTAATTCCTTCCACCCCTACTTCCACGAGTTTCTCATCCTCTTTTTCTAGAAATCCTGGTTGGATTATTGTTGAAATTATTAACTGAATTGCCCAAAGCTGGGTGTAAGAAGTAAACACTTGCTAGATCTGTAAGTAAATTGGTACTCGATTTTGGCTACAAACTCGATAGTTGGCTTATAATGCGAGCTAGATTTTGAAGCTAAAAGCTCTCATGTGAGCCGTCCCTCGACATTAGGTTAAAAGGAGTATTGATCATTGATGCTAATTCAATGTTCTATTTTTATCCAAAAACTTCACTTCTTTCACGATCCTCCACGCTCATTGCACCGTGATAAAATCGTGATCTGAATATGATTTTATTGAAAAAAATAAAATTGAAGCGGAAGAAGACTAAGAGAAAGTGAATTTGCCATATAAACAAATACAGCACCAAAAATTGAAAGAAAAACCATCAGAGAGTATATATTGTTATCCACTATTTATAGTTATTAGAAGATTAACTTTACTAAAACCTAACTCAATATGGTAAATAAATTAACTATAGTTATGAGATAATTACTATTGTTAGCTTTAACCTTTAACTAAAACAAATTTTTCTATCATTCTAATTAAAGTTACAAAAATAAATATTATAAAAAATTTATTCAACCATAATCAATTATAGGTTGTTTTTTTGAGCCATTAAATACCAGCTTAATATCATCTCTAACATATATCATATTTTTTGTTTCTTTCTCTCAAACATAAATCAAAGTTACTAGTCAAAGAAAATGGTCAATTACAATTACAACTCTTGAAATTTATCAATATTATATACATAGCTTTTTTATTGATCTATTATATATTTATTTTTTTAAAAAACTTTTACCTCTAACTTTTACAATTTTTTTTAAAAGTACCCCAATCATTTAATTTTATTTTTAATATTTTTGATTCATTTAATTGTGTTCCTAATATTTTTTATGGAATTAACGTTAATGATAATTTTGATATAAATCAAATACGTTAAATACAAAATTGAATAAAATTAAATATTAGGAGTATTTTTTAAAAAAAATTATAAATATTAAAAATAAAAAATATATTTTATCCTACAAATAGAAAATAAAAATTATTTTTAAATTATATAATTGTACTATGTATAAAAAGCTTGTAGACAGAAGAATAATTACAAAAACCTTCATTCTTTTGACATATATCTAATTGATCCTAAAGAGAAATAGTATTTGTCGCTTTAACTAGTTATATGTAATTTTTCTACTGATATTTAAATCTTACTGTAAGATAAAATAGACTATTTTGACTTAGTCAACAAAAATATAACTCGATCAAATTCTTCTCTTTTTCAATTGGGAGAATAAAATATAATTTTTAATTTTTTAATATTTTTTATATTTTTTTAATTTTACAGGGGCGAAAAAAAAAGAAAGAAAGAGAGGGATGGGATTTTTTTCGCTTTTGGCATAGCGGGCCTCAGCGGGAGGCCCACACGACGGGCTATTAGCTCAGTGGTAGAGCGCGTCCTTGATAATTACGTCGTTGTACCTGAACTGTGAGGGCTCTCAGCCACATGGATAGTTCAATGTGCTCATCAGCGCCTGACCCTGCTTATAAAATTAATAGTGAGAGATCACATTTTATTCTCTCAAATAAAAAAAATTAAAAAAATTCATTCGATTTCGAACCTTAAATAACCTGACCGGCATATATCATCTTTTCTTTCTTAAAGGAAGGTTTTGATTAGGGCATAGCTTAAGATTTATGATAATTAGTTTTTTTTAACAAAAGAATATACTAATGTTAAGAAAACAAAAAAAATCAATTTTTTTTTGTATTTCATTAATTGTTGTTAAATAAAATAAGTTTTAACTATTTTTAGTTAATTTATTTTAATTACCAAATATTTTTGTTTTAACATATCACTTGATGACTTTATTAGTCACTGTTACTAATTTAATGGTCAAACGGTCATAACATTAATGTGACTCATTAATCTAATGTCTATATAAAAAACTTTCTATCTCTCAACAAAAAAAAAACATCCATCAAATTTCACAAACTACATCCTATTATTGTATATTTTTATATTTTTAATTCTAACATTCTATATTTATAAGATTATTATACCTCTTAAATATTTATTCACTTTGATTATTAGAGTATCTTTTATAGATACATTTTTATCTATTCTTGATTTAATTTCGACCACTTTATCGAAAATCTTTCGATCAAAGACTCTCCAACCTAGTTATAACTTAGAGTTACCACTTTACTTTAGCTATGTGATCTATGAAAAAAGTTTCGAAAGACAAACTAGATTTTTGATGAATTATATTTACGTCAGAAAAATATTACAAACAGAGAAAAAGTTTAATGATCTTTCTTAAGTCACTGTTTGAAGTTTATGAGTAGAAGGTTTTTATTAGATTTTTTTATAAATTTTAAAATTCTTACTTAAATCTTTAAATAAATATGTGTTTATAAAAGAGTGTCTTTAAAACACTCTTTAGCAAAGGTTTTTTTTTATATGCATTTGCTATATAAATATATGTTGAACGAAACATGTGTTCTATATTGTGGTCACAATGGCACGTAATTAAGTTAGAATCATACAAGAAAATTCCCATCCAATACATTAAGTGAATAACCATAGTATAATAAAGAATAGGGACAGGACAGCCAACGAGCTCCCTATAACTCAAATGATAATATGATATAGTTTTTTTGTTTTTACTTATATTATAAATTTGAGTCTCACTTCTAATTTTTTTTTTAAAAAAATAAAGAATAGAAACATATATATTTAACTCAAATCTTAATATTACAATAGATTTATAGGTCATTCTATTTTCAACTGATATAAAATTAAAATTAAGTGATTGTTACAGTACTTAAAATTTTAGCGTCTAATTTGCTAAAAAATATTAGAAGTTAATATTTAATTTAAAAGATATAAAAATAAATCATTTTTAAATGTTTAATATTTATTCTAAAGATAAGTTTAGTAAATCCGAAAAAGAAACATACCAAAAAACTTTTCATTAAATTAACTCTACTTCTTATACTTAACAATTATGGTAAATGTATATTAAAATCAAACAATCAATTATTAAAATTATTTACTAATATAAAATATATGTTTAAATATAAAATATATATTAAAAAAATTAAACATATTAAAATATAAAATACAGAAATACATATTAATGACTAATTTTTTCTGTGTATATATTATTTTTATATTTTTATTATATTTACTCATTTTATTTTTGCCAATTTTATAGTGTATAATATCTATTTACTTCTAATTAAGAAATCAATTTTCATTCACTCTTATAACCAAAAATTCGGTCACAAACACAGCCAATCATTCACATCAAAAAATCTAAACTCAATAACATTATAATTATTAATATATTTGCAATCATTTACTATACTTTTGGGTATCCTTAAATTGAAAACTATTAATTTTAAAATAAAACCTCCTATTTTCATATAAAATCAGAATCAATGAAAACTCTGGAGAAACTTTCTGACCGAGTTACTAAAGAGAAAAACGTCCGAAATCGTCTGTGCCTCTTAGAACTTCAATCGACTGAATTCAAGGGGAAGGGGAGCTACATCACCGTCAACTTCTATAGGACAAAAGTAATGCCAACATATAGAGAAGGAAAATACAAACACTTTTACCGAATTAAATTTTTTGTTAGAGTTACGAATTATAAGAAATCAAGTTTGAAAGCTCTAAAAAAGTTTACGGTTTCTGCTTTCTCTTTCTTGGTTCTTTCTCTCCTGCCTTACCGAAAAATAAAGCATGCAAGGATGATAGGTGTTGCTAAATCATGATTTTAGGAGAAAATGTTACATATGAAGAAGTTTAGGTGTCATTAGTTATTAAATGAAATGATTAGGTGTCATGCTTAGATTATACATATACATATAAGCATGTGTCTTTCTTTTTCTTTTGTCTCCTGGTTTTGGTGGAGGAAAGAAAAGGAAATGGGATTCATATAGTAATTAAAGTGCATGTGTTCCTATATATATATAACAGTTCAGGTTTAACTCTCCTTTTTCTTTGGTTTCATTTAATGGCTTCGGCCATTCTTTCCAATTTTCTTTCTTTTTCTTGTAAATAATAATAATAATAATAATAATAATAATAATAATAATAATAATAATAATAATAATAATAATAATAATAATAATCAAAATCTGGATTTTCTTGTGTCAAAAAATAAATTTCCGGATATCCTTTTGCTTTTTTATTTTATTTTATTTTACTTTTTAAAAAACCCCATATTATATTATTCTCTTAAAACTCGTTCAAAATAAGTTTATCTCTACAGTGAATTTTTTTTTTCGTAAAAAGGGTAGCCCTTGCAACAATAATGCTCATTGCAATTAGGGTAAATTATACTTATTAAAATTTATATGCCTGAACTT
>NC_029781.3:94009766-94010421 GCF_000817695.3 Arachis duranensis
ATTTGTAAAGGAAAGTGTAGTTTGACTCTGAGTTTTTAAAATATACAAATTGATTTCTTGAACTTCTCTGAGTATTGTTATATTTAAGCAAAAATAAGCGCATTATACCTGCTTTAACTTTTATGTATTTGCAATTTACCCCCTAGACATTTTTAAGCATGCAAGTTTGGAGACTAAAGTACACATGCCGTGAAGTTTATGGGTAAGGTACAATTAATCCTTTAAATTATATATTAAGTGATTCTCACTTTATAAATTAACTCCCTTTGTAGCGAAGTTTCTTTAACTCTTCTCTGTACACTGGTTTCATGCAGCATGAGAATGCAAAATAATAAATAAAAAATTACCAGAGGAATATACACACATAAGCTCAATAATGGAGACATGCTTGGTTGAAAGTTTCAGAGCAACATGAAATTAATTAAGAAAATATATAATACTAACCCAATGTTCATCTCCGAGGATTGAGGTGCCACAACAAAGGGGGTTAGATCCATAAAGTTATTTTGCAGCTCCAGTTGAGCTTGTTGTGTGATTGCTTTCTCTTTCTCCTTGATCTAGATTTCACTCAATTCATGTGCTCACATTCAGTGAGATAGATTTAAAATTCAGAGCTCAAAATATGTATAAAATCTTTCATGCTATTATTGAAGAG
>NC_029781.3:94010502-94040211 GCF_000817695.3 Arachis duranensis
TTGTATAAATATAAAATAAAAAATTATGTATATGATGACATTATTAAAAATAGGAGTGATAATATTATTATTTTATCTTTTTTCATATAAGGATATCCATATCTAACTTATTTGATCTGATTAAGGATTTTAAGATTAATTTTTAAGTTTTATAATTTCAAAATAATTAATTTTATTTAATAATACAGTAATAATTTCTCATCCAAAAAATATGAAAATATTAGTACTCTATAATTCTATAGGACACAATAATAATTAAAGAAATTGTTACCTTCTTAGCTAGCAAGGTGTTTTGTTCTTGTAGGGTCTTCTCCTGCAATATTATACAACAGAAAAAAATAAATAAAAAATTAAAAAAATCTACACAAATTAAATTATGATGATGTGTCTACTTACATTGGTTGATCACCGTCACCGGGATAATTAATAATTAATTAATGTCAAACTAGGTAAATTTATTTGACTTGCGATATATAAAAGAATATAGCATATTATCACATATATAAATTTAAAAAAAATTTGAAGTGTACTGAGAATATTAATATTCTCAGTTGTTTTAACCGTTGATTTTAATTACTATATATTATATATATTTTTTATAATTCAGATTAACGGTTTAAATAACTAGAACACCAATGTTTTCGATACATTTAAAATTCTTCCTATAAATTTAATGAGAACCTAACTAACTGTAATGACTAACTTGATAAATTCAACAGAACTAATTAATTAAGTACCCTTTTAGTTGTGTCAGCTAATTCTAACCACTAACTTTCTACATTTAGTAAGTCTAACCATCACTAACTAACTATATATAGAATATTAGGTGACAAAAATAAATTTGAGTATACATGTGAATAAATTGGTATAAAAGTTTAAATACAAGTGAGTTCAGTAATTCGCAGACTCTCACATGACGGTGTAAAACTGTTTTAATGAAGCTTTTCACGTTATGAGAATTGATGAGATATTCTTGTGACAATTTCTGATGATTTAATGAGGAAAAGAAAATATTTTATCTCTATGTTTTGTCAATTTTTTCTTTCAAATTTTTATATACTTCATTAACTTTTTTTAAAAAAATAAATTATCTCTCTTTTCAATATATATAATCAAGACTTAAGTACTATGATCTTCTTTAATTCACAGTATCTATCACTGTATAGAATTTTTTTTTATTCAATATATATGTCAGTATCATATTTAAATGTATCATTTATTGATCAATTTTCACATTTATCCTTTACATACAATTCACAGTGTGTTAAATACAATTAATAATATAATATTTATAAATAGTTATTAAATTATATGTAAGTTTTCTTTGTCAAAAATTAAAAAGTGTATGTTTACTAAATCCCACATGACGTAATTATATAATGAATTCCTAAAAAATTTGACCTTTGATCTCTATTTTTATCTCCTCAAAATAAAAGTTAATTTGTGAAATCCCATCTTGTAAGAAAAAAAATAAAGAAAGAAAATCCCCAAAAGTTGAATAATAGGTAGCTAGTTCGTGTTCATAATTTTTTTTCTCTCTTCAAGCTAGAAAGTGTATTTTCTCATTTATATAACTAAAAATCCTCAAATATTCATTAATAAACCCCCCTTTTTATTATTGTGAAAGTGATGCAAGGAGAGAGTACAAATTGAAACAACATTTTACATTGGAAATCATTTTCATTATTTTATTACACGCTTTATATTTGTTGTGTTTAAATATTGTATTTGAAACAGAAATACAGAAATTTAGTATAAAAATAAAAACATTTTCTTCTACTTTTAGAATATTCTGTATATGATATATAATAATTTAGTGTTTTTGATTTTATCTCTACCCCTAAACAATTCAATTTTTTTTTTGTTCTTTATCTTTATACGTTTTTATTCCTATGAGACGGTTACTTAAAAAAAACTAAAAAATGATTATACACTCTTCTTGACAAGTAAAAGTAACTAAGATTAGCCAATGGGTAATAACTCAAATGACATAATCTCTCCATACTCAATTAAAAAGTTGCGGGTTCGAATTTCTTATCTTTGATAAAAAAAAAAAAGAAAGTAACCAAGACTAATCAGGTTTGGTTTGTTAACATTTTTTTTTTGTTTTAGAGTTTAGTAAATTAAAAAAAGAGTTTAAGAGTTTAATTTTCATGCATTTACATTGTAAAACGTAACGACAATCGTTTTTTGGAAAATTATTCAAAGAGTTAATATAAAAAATATTTATTTTTATTAATATAGCATTATGTGATTGGATACACGTATAAAATAATTTTATATTAACACTGCATCAAAATTAAATTTATTTTTAAAAATATTTTTAAAATTATCTTGACATCTTGTAACTATTAAAATTAAAAATATTTAATATAACATTATATATTAATAAATATTTAAAAAGATATTTTCTAAATGTAAAGTTTACACAAACTGAGACTAACCTTTTTCTGAAGCACTGAGATATCCTCATATATGAGTTGGTTCTGCAAGTTATATATTAAATATAAGTAAAATCAGAATCATCATCACTATATATATTGCCAAAAACACCCAAGGTTTGCATGGTTTTACTACCCTTCGTGATCTAACTTGTTTGAGAGCAGAATCAAGCTGCTGTTCTAAATTCTGAAGCTCTTTTAGACTTAAGCATTGCAGATCTTGTCCCATAAAATTCCTGAAAAAGAAAAATTAAAAAGCATATAATATAGGAACACAAACCCTTGCTTTTACTTAATTATTTTATTTGATACCTTTGATTTCTCTCTAAGACTTCCACCCTTGCTTTGAGCCTTGCATATTCTAGAGTCCAATTTTCCTGACAGCGTGGATAAATATGAATAATTGAATAATCTTAGCGAATTAATAATAAGTAATTAGATAAAAAAAAAAATAAACCATTCATCAGAAGAGTTAAATCCAAGCAATATTACTTCAGTTGTATTCATTATTGTCCTATAACATATACTACTTCATGAGATGTATCTAGTGAGAGAGAGGAACAATTTTATATGAGAGTGAGAGATATGTCGTATTATTTATAAATGAATTAAAAGTTGTTAAAAATGTTAGTTTAAAAGTGAATTATTCTGATTGTTTTTGACTAATTTTATAGTCCGATGATTCGACGATGAGGACATACATTTGGTCCTTGATCATTTGCAACGAGCTGCCTCTCTGCATATGAATACCGCTCATACCTTTCAAGTATCTTCTCCATGCTGTGAATTCACAAATAAAGGAAAAGTAAAAAAAAAAAAAAAAGATTTTACACATTTATATATATGGCACTATCAAAGGTTGAAACTAAACATTCAAACAGAAACCTCACTTGAAATAATTAGAACTACTAAATTATTCAGATATACTTAATCTGGCATGGATAAACTGTTGTGTATATATTTATTTTCTGTCTTTAATTTTTTTTTCTCAATTTTGTTTTTCTTTTGCTTTTGACATATAGTTTATATACAAAACAAAAAATTATTTTTTTATGTCCTATCTTTATTTTATCTTTTTACCGTTTTATTGAATAAATTTTTTAAAAATAAATATCAAATAAATGACTTTTTTTAAATACTATGAAATAAATGGCTTATTTTTTAAATATCAAATAAATAACTTATTTTAAAAATATTTATATTTTATATTTTAATATATATTTTATACAAATAATTAATTAATAACTAATTTTTTATATATACATAATATAATTATTTTTTAATATAAAACTTGTCGATTATTCAACCCGTCTTATTATAAAAAATTTAACTAAACTGTTATACCATAAAAAAAATTTGGCATATAGTTAGATTTTTTGTTGGATTTGATTGACAACAGGGCAAAACCTGTTGTGTTATATCAAAGGGATGAGGGTGATGCTTTTGAAACAGTAAAACAAACACGTACACAGTACACTTATTACATGCCCATGAGAGACCTACCAGTGACTCACTTCACTAACTAACCCTTCTTTCATTCCCCATAATAACATATCATATATTACTATAACTTTTCCAATTAACTACCTAATTAATTAATTAATTAATTAATTAATTAATTAATTAATATTCATATATATGTAATGTTAACACTAGATAATGCACGCATGTTAGTTCCCAATCTTTTCACAAGTACAAGCGGGGCCAAAAAAAAAAAAGAAAGAGTTAATTAGAACAGCAAATGTTTACACTGTTTTATCAAACAAATTAGTCACTAATAACTACTATTAAGGGAAAATTCTATATATGAACAAGAAATAACCCTAGTAAAATACTTTTCCTTTTATATATTAGGAGACATATATAACAGTGATGAACTTAAACCTATATTTAGGGATCAAGAAGAAAAAATAAGAAGAAGACAAACACAGAAAAAGAAGAAAAAAAAGTTAAAAAAATGGCAACATGAAGATCCAAAGGCTTATACAAGTTAAATGAAAAAAAAAAGGCCAAGTTGTAGCTAGTTTTATATAATTGTTTAAAATAAAATTATGCTTTGTTCAAAATAAAACAGTAGTTCAGTACAGTAGTTAGCTAGATTTAATTAGTTTTAATCTGCAAAAAAATTAGGTCTTAATCTTAATCTTGACCACTTGAGCTTGATCTCTAAGCAATTTTTTCACCTAAAAAAAAGAAATTAAAAAAAAACATAGATTTGCAGAAATTAGGGTAAGAAGTATTGAGATACCAGGGGTCACTGGAGAACTGAAAGAGCTTCCCTTTGCAAGAGAAGACGATGAGAGCCACCTCAGCATCGCAGAGAACTGAGATCTCGTTCGCCTTCTTAAGCAACCCCGCTCTTCTCTTCGAGAAAGTGACTTGGCGGTTGATCTTGTTCTCTATCCTCTTCAATTGCACTCTCCCTCGCCCCATTCCACACAATTCAGCACCAGAACTTTTATCAAACACCCTGTGTGCGTGAACCACCGACTTAAGATTCTAATCAAACACTATATATATGTGTGTGAAGATTGTTGATGAGATTATTATGAGGGTGTGAGGTGTGGAGTGTGGGCCGTACAATGAGTTGAGATAAGTTTGGGGTCTATGTGTTTATCTTAATATAGATTGCTGAAGTTTCTTTGTTTGGAATGTGTGAATGAGAGAGGTTTTGATTTTGGGGGTTTTGGGTTTCTTATATGGTTTCTGTTCTGAATTTATTTTGGACGTTAGAATCAGGGGAGAAGAAGGAACAAGGCCATGAGGGTTTCCTTCTATGTCAATTTCTTCTTTATTATTATTGTTTACACTCAAAGGGGCAAAAGAGGAAATGTAAGGCTGGGGAGAAATCAGGCTATTGTTTTAGAAATATCTATGTACAACTATGAAATGCGTCTATAAAAAATTAATTATTAATTATAGTTTTTTTATAAAATATATATTTAAAATATAAATATATACTTATATTTATATATAAATATAGACACCAAAAAAATAAATACAAAAAAATATTATGACTAATTTTTTATGTTCATATAATATTTTTATCTTCTATATATAATGACAATATAATATAAACAAAATAAAATAACAATTAGGTCTTTAAAGATTTCGAACTCAAACTAATTATTTTTTTAAGGAAAAAATATTAATATGATATTCTATTATAGCAAATGATAGACATATAATATTTTTTTATTAATTTATCATGTAAAACTTAATAGTAATACTTGTATCTGCTACTGTAACGTGCTTATTTAAAAAAAAGATTGTCATACAGATAATAACTTTTAAAATGAAACTTCACGTGTTTTGACAAGATTCGTGATAAATAAAGAGTAGTCAATGAATGTTATATGAAAATTCAAAAGATAATAAATATTTCATTATCCAAAATTATATAATTTACATGTTCATGTGGTAACAACAGACACGCATTATTATAGATAACATCTATAACGAAATACACGACCAACTTTATTTCATGATCATTTTGCACTATTTATTGACGGCAGAACATACATGTCTACTGTTTGTTATCGTAGAAGACCTATTGATATTTTCTTCTTCAAAGACTAATCAGTACGAGATCGAAATCCTCAAAGATCTAATGGTCATTTTACTCTAAAAAATTAGTACATAACCATTTTCTATATATCTTTTATTACATATAATCAATAAAAAATATTTGTTATAATTATCAAAATTTAAATACAATAATTTTTTATTAAACTATAAGTAATTTATCATTTTATCTAATTTTATTTTATTATTTTTATATTCGTTTAAAAATAAAAAATAAATTAATAGATACATTAATATAATGCTTATTAATACTATACGTTAGGATATATAAGATTAAGAGAAATAGACAAATAGGTTCTTGATCTTTTGATCCGTATACATTTAAGTATTTAAAAATTTTAAAATATATTTAAATTTCTGATCTTTTTAAAACATGAACATATCGATCCTTCATATTCACTTGAGACTCTCAGATCCAACGAAAAAATTAAACGTGACACACGTTGTATTGACTTAGTTCATACGGATACATACCTGAAAGTTTTTTTAAAATAGGACAAATTAAACCTAAAAATCGATGTATCCAGATTTTGAAGAGGTCAGCTATTTAAATATATTTTTAAATTCTCAAATATTTAAATATTCACAAATCAAAAAGTCAAAAATCGATTTATCCTTTTCTCTAAAATAATTTTACATGTATTATTTTTTTATATATGTTTTTTATATATTTTTAATTTTAGTACTACAAATAATTGATAAAAAATAGTAAAACTAAAAAATGTGAAAAAAAAAAGTATAGAAAAAAATAACGTTAATTTTTTTTATATATAATATTCGAAGAAAAGAGAAAAGGGATAAATCGATAATAACCCAAAACCAAAAGTGGTTTTGAAAACCCACTGTGGTTTTGCTGAATGCGTTGTCGAATTGGGATTGGTTCATGGAAACTGTAAGGACGGGCCTTATCATCATGACAAATAATAAATATTTTTAATAGTTTTTTTATGAACGGTCCATAGCCCATACTCCCTTTTTAAAATATTTAAAAAGATAAAATAATTATTAATGACATTAGAAAAATGTGAAAATGAGTGACCTTTAATTAATTAAGTTATCCTAATTTTTTCCACCAGCTATGCTAGATAGCTAGAAAATTTTTGGCATGAAAATTTACTTTGACCAATCAAAAAGGGAAGCCTAATTAAGAAGAGTCTGTAAAAAAAATAAGAAACCCGGAAATTGGAAGAAATTTAAGGAGGAACAATGGCCAAAAAACGTTCAAGGAATATGCTTCCAAAAGAAAATTTCGTACATTAGAGAGTTCTTCAAATAAACTTGGGTAATTTTTTTTTTCGGTGTCTGGGTAATTCAATTATTTGATCATATATGTGCCAATTTGTCTGATTGTTTTGGAAAAGAAAAATAATAAATATCTTTAAAATAATTTTTAAAAAGTTGGATATAGAGAATACAAAACTTGTAATTTAATTCTTTTTACATAAAACATTGTATTTTTTATTCTTTAACATGTATTCATTAGCAAAATCATCTACGCTTGGCTTTTTAAAAATTTTATAATTATATTTGGTAAAATAAAAAATTCTTTTAATATATATGCATAAGTGAATAAAGTAATATTTGGTAAAATCATTTTTAAAAGCTAGGATAACTAGATGACAAAATATTAAATTAATTAGAAAATTTGAGTTTACAAGACATGTACTTTTGTTCCTTGTCTTTTAAAAAGGTATAAAAAGATGATAAGAAAGAAAAATCAATAATTTTGATGATTAAGCAATTTGGTTTGAATTTTAAAAAATATAAAATTTTTAAGAAAGAATAATTATTTTCGTTATGTTGAATTAGAAATTAATTTTGATTTTTTTATCAGTTGAAAATAATAATACAACAAGTTGATAAACATAGATATTAATTGAAAGTGTATTAGTGCAAAGTTTGATTAATTTAAAGATTAAAAATTAACTACTTAATTAAATATTTCATCCTAAGATTATTAACTTAAAACTCATAAATATAAAAGTGGATAGTATCACAAATTGTTATATTTGTGGTGTAATTTCACTGACTATGAATTAGTATAAACAAGTGACTTAGTTAGCTTAGTTTAGTGCGACGGAAGTAACAATGTAATGACTCTTAGAAAGAAAATTATAAAAAAAATTTGGGTATGTATTATGTCCCTACATTTTATTTTATGTGCCAAGTCATTATTCATTCTTTTGGTTATTGAATATTAGTTTGTACCTTTGTAATCTTCTTTTCATATTTGAGTGTTTATACTATTAGTTCAGTATTTTAGGTGTAATTAAAATTTGATTTTGGGTAGAATATTACAATTTACCACTTTATATTTTTGAATAAGAATTTGGTTTTGGTAGAATGATTACCCATTTAGGATCTCTTTATAAAGAATTTAGTTAAGATAGAACAATATCATTAATTACCACTTTATATTATGTTATAAATTTGGTTAGGATACAGTAATTATTCAATTTTATAATTTTATTATATTAAATTTTTTTAGTAAAATATATATTTGATATTTTTTTAATGTCAATTATATAAATTTTATGCTTCAACTGGCACACCGTGTTTTCTAACAAAGATCCTTTAATATTTTAAGAATGTTCAAATTATTATTTATTATATTATTCTCCATATACAAATCATTTTTCTATACAAGTTTATATAAATCATTTATATTTATGCATACACATTTTTTTCTTTTTTTTTTATTTTTCTCTTTCGTTATCGTCGTCACCGTCACTAACACCTCCTCCTTCTCCTCCTCCTCCTCTTCCTCCTTCTTTTTTCATTGGAATTTCTTTTCCACTTTTCTTTTCCTCCTTCTCCTCTATCATTAGTTATTTCATCGAAGATAATGAATAATTCAAGTTCAGATTGTCAATTGAACCAGAACGAAATTGATTATTATTTTGAATTATTGTTTTTGTTTGTGAAAATTATTATTCATTGTTGATAGTTTGAATTGAATGTAATGTAAATTTTTTGCATTAGAAAAAATATTTTTCTGTATTTGCAGCAAATTTAGGTATAACATGAAGATATTTGAGTGTATATTTAAGAATTTTCGGTGTATACATGCTGATAAATTCTATATAATTCAAAACTCTTCTTCTCCCCCTCCTTATCTTCTGGTGCTTCTTCTTCTTCTTTTTCATCATCATCATCATCATCTTCTTCTTCTTTTTTTTATTCATCTTTTTTTCTTATTTTATCATCTCAAGTTTCTTCTTGTTTTACTCTCTTAACAAGAATAAAAATAAAAAAATCAAACAAAGAAGAAAAAGAAACATATAATAATGGTACAAAATTTCTTAAAAGAAAATGAATTTACATTCATTCAACTAAAAGAAAGAAAGAAATAAGGAAAAAAGAAAAAAAATACAGCATTAGAAGAAATATTTTTCTGTATTTGCAGCAAATTTGGGTATAACACGAAGATATTTGAGTGTATTGTTTAAGAATTTTCAGTGTATGTGTGCTGATAAGTTCTGCATAATTCAAAACCCTTCATCTTCCTCTTCTTCATTTTCTATTGTTTCTTTTTCTTTTTTTTTCATCATCATCACTATCTTCTTTTTTTCTTATTCATCTTTTTCTTTTTATTTTACCTTCTCATGTTTCTTCTTATTTTACTATTTTAACAAGAATAAAAATAAAAAAAATCAAACAAAGAAGAAGAAGAAATACATAATACTGAAAAATTACTTGGAAGAGGATAAACTTACATTTATTCAACTAAAATAAAGAAAGAAATAAGAAAAAAAGAAGAAGAAAAAAATGTAGCATTAAAAGAAATATTTTTTTTTTGTATTTGCAGCAAATTTGGGTGTAACACGAAAATATTTGATTGTATTGTTTAAGAATTTTCGGTGTATGTGTGCTAATAAGTTCTGCATAATTCAAAACTCTTCCTTTTCCTCTTCCTTATCTTTTGCTGCTTCTTCTTCTTCATATTCTTATTTCATATTCTCATAATTTTTTTTTGGAGAAAAAAAAATACATAATGTTGCAAAATCAAAAGAAAGAGAAGGAAAAAAATGCAACAACAATAACAGTAATAAAAAACGACGATGAAGATGAAACACGCGAAGAAAAAGGAAGTGAAATGCAAAGAAGAAGGAGAAGAAGAAGAAAGAGTAGGAAGAGGAGGAAGAACCCGAAATAGAAAAAGGAACGTAATTTTTACGCGCGCATTATGAGAAAATATATTTTATTATGTTTGGATTAACTTGTATGTCAAAAGGACTTATATTTATAGTAGTACTCTTATTTATTTTTGTATAGACAGATGCAAAATCAACTTCTAATGAACAAATTAAAATTACCTACATTTTTCCCCAACTAAACTATCTCCGCTACTTCTTCAAAGTAAGGGTAATGTAGTTATTTAGATTCAACATGTATGATTTTTTTAAAACGAATAAATATAATTGAATATAGAATAAAATTTGTTTGGTCCTTATTTTTTCTTTGGAACGATGATGAGGTAGTGATACATATATAGATGTGGATTTGTGGCAGTTATATTGCCACAAAAATAAATATGTAGCGGCAGCGAGAATATTCATACTAAGAAAAGTGAATATTATTCCATAATAAAGTTTATATTGCTATAAAAGTAATAGGTTTCAAATGAGCGTTAAAGGCAAAGAAGAACCCTTTTCTTTGTCAACTTTTAAAGTCCATTAGGCAAAGAATTGAACTGCTGCCATTGATGATGATCTCTTCTTAGAGCATTCACGAATTCACTTCTCAGTTCTGATGAGTTCTGACTGTGCCAGCATTTGCAGAGACGACATTAACCGACAAACAACAATCACATTTGGACATGGTGATAAGGTTGTCACACTTCTTCACCCATTTTACTTTACTTAGAATCATCAAAAACTTCAATTACTCTTAATTAAATAATTATTGAATTGATAAACAAATTTGTGGTAACTTCTAGAATTTAGATTGCTAAAAAATCACTTGCTTTTAGCGATGTTAGAATATACTTAATTATAAACTGTGTAATACTCATATAATTAAGAAAAAAATTATTTAAGAATCAAATTCTTCAACCAACATTAACTCAATTTTGTTCTTTTCTATCTCTTTCTATTATTTAGTTACTCATTAACTTAAAAAAAAATTGATTCCATAGTTTAAAAGTGTATGTAAATTTAATAATTATAATTTTAATTAAAAATTCTATATAGTTTTCAAATAATTTATTTATAGAAAAAACATATTTTTAAATAGAGTAAATATATTTAGAAATAAATATAATTTTAGTCATACCCTAAAAAGTCTAATGTATACTCTATGTCCAGAAATGATCATGAGTAGGGCTAACTCAAATCAAAAGGCTAACTCATGAGATAAGTAACGTTTTGTGCTTATAAATTTTTTAAGAATCTAAAGTAAAAAAGATGTGAGATTTGTAATAAATTAAGTTAAAATTAGAACAGATAAAATCAATTAGCTTAGAGCTCAAGTAATTTGGCTCTAGCTAGCATTAGAGTTGTTTAATCCGTAGAATAATTAGTTATTTTGTTAGCATATGTGTAATATAAAGGGTAAAATGCATATTTAAACTAAACTGAAACTAAAATTACACAATTCATCCAAAATAAAAAATATTATACAGATCTCTCAAGTAGACATTTTTATGTAAATCGAATGAGGCCTATTCGAATTATAAAATCCAACACTAATTCGAATCAGTGCAATTCGAATTACTAGAGAAATTACAAATCGAAGGAGAGCAACTCGAATTATGTATGGATAAAATCTTGCATTAAATCGAATCACATTGGTTCGAATTATGTATATACGTGAATACCTCACTAATTCGAATTATACCCAGTTTTGAGCACATGGTAATTTGAAACAAGCTGTTTCGATTTGTCCATAATAACTAATTCGAAGTGAGTTGATTCGAATTACCACCAAGGAGCAGCCCAAGGTAATTCAAATTGGACTCATTCGAATTACCAATACTTACCCTATAAATATAAATCGAGTTGAGTTAATTCGAACTACAATTTCAAACCACCGTCCCACTAAATCCCAGAGAAAACACTATTCTAAAACTCCAAAGTAGCATTCAACATTCGGATATTCCACTGATGGGGGATAACCCGGACTGACTTTATCGTTTGGATGAAGTCGCTCATATAACTGGTGTCATCAATGAAAAAGTTAGTGCACACATTTTTTTCGAAAATATTTCATGTGTTATTTTTTTTTGTTTCTTATAACTAGTCATTATTTAAAATTGTTAAGTTAGATAGAGTTATTGTGTTAGTAATTTATTAGTTTCTAGAGATGCAATGGAGCAATTTTTAATTTGGATAGTGATTACAAATAAATAGAAGCGTATGAGTAGTAAAGACAGTGGGGGTGCAACTTATTTAGAGTAAGTTTTTTGTGTTACCATTAAACTTAGTCGTTAAAGTAAATGCTTTTGTTAATGTTATACTATTTTTTATTACACCCAGCTTGATGCATATATGATGTATTTGAATGCGTAACATTATTTGGTTGCGTACAAGTTGTATTCTTTGGATTAAGATATGTATTAGTTGATAATATTGTATAAATATGTTCTGAGATGAGAGACAATCTGATACGTTTTTTATGCAGCCTCATCGATGTATCATGAGCATGCGACGGCAGTAACGTATGCGCCTGGACAAAAGGATTGTTCCGTACTTGCAGATGGTCCGTTTATACCATCTTACGAGGCTGAACGAGACTTGGTTTAGGTTGGATGAGCCGCTGGTTAGTGCGTTCGTGGAGCGATGGCATCCAAAGATGCACACATTTCATATGTCGTTCAGAGAGTGCACGATTACACTGCAGGACGTGGCATACTAGTTAAAGCTGCCAATCGATGGACATCATGTCAGTAGTTGCCTGACAGATTTTGTGACGTACATCAAGGGTGGTTGCCCAACTTGGACATGGTTCGAGGAGCTATTGGGTTTATTGCCTCCTGCGAACTGTATTGACAAGTTCACAGTGTAATACAGTTGGTTCCCGTAGGCATTTAGAGAGCTTCTTGATGATAGATGAGGCCACTGTTAGGACGTATGCACATGCCTATATCATGATGCTGTTGGGGACTCAGCTATTTGGCGACAAGTCTGGTACTTGTATTCACATTAGGTGGCTGCCATACGTAGCCAGGCTTGAGAACATGGGTGGGTACAGTTGGGGATCAGCTGCTCTCTCATGGTTATACCGGTGCATGTGCCACATGGCGAGCAGACATGGGGTGAAGTTAGCCAGACCATTACAGCTGCTTCAGTCATGAATCTTCTGGCGGTTCCCTGGATTCAGACTCGCTGGACATGATATGTTTGGCTGGCTTTTGGCTTCGAGTTACTATTCTATTCAAATGAGAAAATTTGTCCCAATTATTTGGTGTTAGCTTCATTTAGTGATAACCTGAGTTTGGGTTGCAGTTGGTCAGGTCACAACCCTACAGCGAGTGAGAAGGGAGCTCGAGTTGTGAGTTGGAGGCTCAGAATAGATCTCTTATAGGCTGAGAATGTGAGTATTTCAACCACTCCATATAGTTAAAATCTCTCAAAGATTAGCAACACTATATATTTAACGATGACGCATTATAACTATTCAGTCTTGGCATACGCTGCATTCACCAGAAGCCTACGTGCATCCTTACCCTTAAAAGTCAGGGCAAAATTTGTGGCCACATATCGAATACAAAATGCACGGCATGCAGCAGGTGGTAGCCAACCTCCGTCGGCAGCCTCAAAAGCTGCCTTGATACTGTTGTGCCGATCGAATATCACCAGAATACCAGGCTGCGAAGTCACGTGCTGGCGGAGGTGGGATAGAAAAAATGACCACAACTCAGTATTCTCACCCTCCACAAATGCAAATGTAATATGCAAGATGTTGGAGTTCCCGTCTCGGGAAATCACAACAAGCAACGTACTCCCGTATTTGCCGTACAGGTAGGTCCCGTCAATATTGACCAACGGCTTGCAATGCCGGATGGCCTCAATACACAGTGAGAATGTCCAAAAAATTTGGTGAAAATAGGCTTGCGATTGGTCCACTTGCCCACCCACCCGCACAAGACTCGTCCTCAACACTGCAACACTACCAGGCATCGTCATCTGCACACCTAAGACCCATCGCGGCAACTCATTGTATGACTCATCTTGATCTCCGTAAATCTGTACCACGGCCTTCTGCTTAGCTAACAAACCCTCCTATAAGTTGGTCTAAACCCAAAATGTGCCTCTGTCGCATTCATCAGTACTTTGATATGCACGGCTGCATCAACTCTAACCATTGGCAGTATGAAGGCCGAGATCACATGATAATTAAGACTCTTGTGATCGCTCGAGATCGACGTAGCCAGACAAGTATGAGGTCCATTGTACCGTTTTACCTCCCAAATACCTCTACGCTGGTGAAGACTGACCCTAATCAACCATGTGCACCCATTGCCAAATTCCTTACAGTTTTCAAAGTACTTGCGATAATCGGACTCCACCACTTTATACTGTATCCCGCGTCGGATGCTATAAGTATTCACGCTTAACACTACTTTCTCTTTGTTCTGAAACTGCTGACCAACCTGAAATTCCGCTAGACCCCTAGTACCCTGTGTATCTCTGGCACCAAATCCAACAGGTTTTTCAGAAACCTCCTGCTATCTCATGGCATCCAAGTCCCAAGTTAAAAATTGGGGGTGGGGGGTACTGCTGAGTCCCTGAGCTGGACGCTCCGCCAGCCCCAGCTGGATTACTCGCTGCTATGTCATCACCACTATCATCGGCAATAATGTCTGGCTCCACATCATCATCGTCATCATCATCCCGCAATACATCGTCTATACCATCCGGTGTCCCACCCTGTAATAAAACTGGCACCGTATCAATAATATCAACTTCTCTATCATCACTGCGGTTGAGATCAGCTACAAAGGACAGAGACACAACCACCATTGCCTGAGGTGCAATCACAGATACGGATGAAGAGGCACCAACAAGCCTCGAACTAGAACAGGCTGCCGTTGCTGGAGCTTGGGGATTCCAGTTCAAACCACCTAAGTTAGAGACTACATCCACAAGCTTGGCCAACAGCTCAAGTGTCCTGACCTCGGGAAACTGCTGACAACAATGGAACTGAACCTCCAAATCCTCGTCACTCCCTATTGACAAACGAATCGTATTTCACATCTCGCAAAACTGAAATCGGAATGCGATAGAATAACTTCTCAACTGGTTTCACGCCTTGCAATCCCAGTTTTGGATTATAGAATTCAGGAATTCAGCGAAACTCGTTGTAGGTTACAGAAAAATACTGAGGGGATCCTTATCAGTAAACTTAATAGCAGAGCGTGTTTTTTTCTTAATCGACCCTCTATAGTGCACCAACACTAAAAAATTCTCCTTACTAGCCATTGTGTTTCACTCTCATGGGAGGAATTCACGTTCACATCATATTTATATATGTTGGGGTCTAAGTAAATCGAATTTACCTAGTTTGATTTACATGTTCTTGGTAATTCGAATTAGTCAAATTCGAATTATATAAGGACATTTATAAGTGTAAATCAAAACAGGTTGTTTCGAATTATTAGGGATGTTCTTGCATGTATAATTCGAATCAATATGATTCGATTAAATAGGGCACTCCATGCATGCATAATTCGAATTGGTCAAATTCGATTTGTGTGTATCACTATTAATTCGAATTTGTCTTATTCGAATTAGTGTTGAATTATGTAATTCAAATGGGCTCATTCGATTTACATAAAAATATCTTTTTAGGATATTCATGTAACATTTTTTCTTTTAGTTGTTTAGTACAATATTTGCCTCTATTTAATTTAAATATGCAATTTACTCTAATATAAATACTCTTAGATAACGCATAATATATATTCATTATTGTGATGATTAATCATGAATTAGATCACACACCTTTATCTACATAATTCTCTTTACATGTTCTTCATTTTTTTTTTTCATAATTCTGCTGAATCTCTTTCTTCTTAATAATTTACAAGTTTGTTGGGATGCTAGTATATAAAACAAGAAAATATTAATAAAAAGATTTAATTATATAATTTATTGGAAATATCAATATTATATTTATTTGATATTAAATTATGAATTCTACATTGAGCAAATAAGCAAGCTCAATTATTTGGTGTTTCATTTTTTAATTTTTTAAGTATTAATATATTGTATATAACACAATAAATGTAAAAACAATTATAATTTAATAATTAAAGAGTATTATTTAACAAATATAACTTTAAAACATTTTTCCAACTACTATGCATGAGAGACAATATGAGAGAGACTACTAATGACAATGTGAGAGAGACCAAAGTAGTTACTCCAAATACTTAGATTTTTATTATAGTATAAAGTACTAAATTAATTTCCTACGTTTGGGCGTAATTTTGTTTTGGTCCTTAAGATTTAAAGTGTCTTATTTAAATTTTAAAAAGTTTTATTTAGTATCAATGTAGTCCCACCGTGAGGTCAAAATTAAATAATAAATAAAATGTCCTATATGATAGTAGTACAAAACAAGGTTGATAATTTGGAGAATAAGTACAAGCTCTAGAGGTACAAAATCAACCATAAATACATCAAAATATATATTTATCATTTTCCTTAGTTTTATAAAAAATATTTCATTTAAATCATAAGAAAAATGATAAATAAATGTATTGATGCATCCGCGGTTGATTTTGTGCTTCTGGAGCTTGTACTTATTCTCCAGATTATCGACCTTATTCTTGTACTGCTGTTTTGTAGGATATTTCGTTAATCATTTAATTTTGAGCTCACGGACCGTGAGTCACGGTGGGATTAAATTGAAGCTAAATTATTTTTTCTTATTCAAATAGGACACTTTAAACCTTAAAGATCAGAACAAGATTATGTCCAAACGTAGAAGATCAATTTAATACTTTACCATATATTATAATTATGTATATTAGTTTTATTTGTTAAATAAATATAATAATAGAAAATAAGTAGACAAATATTTTCTTAATTTAAAAAAAAATTATGGGTTCAAGTTATGTATAAATGACAAAATTGTTTTTTATGAATTATATATAACAAAATAATTTTTTTTTAAAAATTATACACCAATTTTTTTATTATATATGTTATAAACTATAGATAATGAAATGGTCAAAGTCAAAGAACATTCCAAATCCAAAAGAGAGCATTTTAAAAAAATATATCTAAATATAAAATAATTTTTATTTGTTAAATTTTTTTTAAACTATAAAAAATAAATATCTTTTCAAAAGTTAATCTAAACTAACCCGTCACATCAATGTGTAAATAGTTTACAATTACGTTACAATAGTGGCATTAATCAATGGAACGAACGTACAATTCACTCAGTGATAGGTAGTTATTTTTTTTAAAATAAACAAATTCACGGTGAAATAATATATAATGATTAATGGACAATAATTTTGGAAGGAGGCTCGAGAACATGTTTGTGAATAGAGCAAGGGATGAAGGAGAAGAACATGTTTGAGGGTGGATTTGGAAATTCAGAAATTCAGAAATTAATTAAACCCTTTCTCTTTCAGATTCTTTCCATTCAACCAAACAAAGCTTTAATTCGCTTGGTTCATGTAGATCTGTAGGTTCAAAAAACTCACTACAAGTGGTGACAAATAAACACACATAGACTAATATCAAATAGATTTGTTAATTGTTATGACGGTTTTAATTTTTTTATGCATTTTTTTTAACAATAAAGCAACTCCTTATTGCAATTGTTTAGGAAATTTTTTCCTCTTCTAACCAAATAACCATTCAGCCCCACATTTATTTAACCTTAGATCTAAAAGATAGAAAGAGTACAGTTAAAAAATGTTAAAATCGTCCACAATTTTTTTTCGTCAAATTGGTTTTAAAAAAAAAATGTCTCAAACTGGTTTATAAAAGATATAATCGTGACTAGGGATGGCAAATGGATCAAAACCTGCTAGGTTGGCCTGTGTAACTGATGCGTGAGCATTTTTGTCTATCTTTTTTAGTGAATTTGCATCTAATTTGTTGAGTTTAATTAAGAATTAATTATATTTTAGCCACTATAGATGCTATTTTGAATTTTGTGCAATTTTATTTATTTTAGGTAGCATTCGGAGGGATTTGATGAAGTTTCTGCATAGAAAAAGAAGAAACCAAAGAGATGACCAGCGAAGACCGACGCGGACGCATGGCTCATGCGACCGCGCGGAATGGAGAAATCGCAATGATGCGATCGCGTGCCTGACGCGAACGCGTGGACTGGAATCTACACAAATGACGCGAGCGCGTGGACGACGCGGACGCGTCACATACGCGATCTGCAATAATATAGAAAACGCCGAGGGTGATTTCTGGGCTGTTTTGACCCACTTTCCAGCACAGAAAACACAGATTAGAAGCTGCAGAATTGACAAAGCAAGTGGTCCCCACCCATCAACCGAAGATCTATAAATTAATTCGAATTTAAATTCAAATTTTATCTTTTAAGAAAAGATATTATTTTTATTTTTAGATAATTAGATTTTAAATTAATTAGGATTAGTTATAAATAAGGGAGACTTCTCTTCTATTCAAACATGACATTAGAGGGATTCCATTAGGGAATTCTATACAAATTTACATTCTACATTCCATGAGCAACTAAACCTCCACTGTTAAGGTTAGGAGCTCTGTCTATTTGTATGGATTGATTTTATTACTTTTTCTATTTTAATTTATGTTTTGGATTTATATTTAAGAATTGTTTTCGTTCTTTATCTTATGAATTTGGGTGGAACGGAAGTATGACCCTCTTTCTATTTGAGTTCTTGTATAACTTGGAAAAGCTCTATACTTGAACAACAGCTTGAAAATATATTCTCCTAAATTCTAATTATCTGGATTTAACGTGATACGTGACATATAATCCTTTTATTCTTTGGGTAATTAGAGTTTTTGTGGCATGCAAACTGGAATTTGATCATGTACCCTTTAATTGGAATTAATTGACCAAGGAGTTGGCAGTTAATGAATTTTAGAGGAGACTAGGAAGGTCTAAGGAATTAGGGTCTAGTCATATATAGTTTGCCATAAATTAAATCCTACATAATTAAAATAGTTAGTAAGAAAAGTTAATCCGGAAAAATAGATAACTCCAAAGCCTTAACTGTTTATCCATATTTTATTCCCAATTTATTTACTTGTCTATACTTTTGATATTTTGAATTCGAACTTAAACCTTTTGAACATCTCAAAACCAATTTCTGCTTGCCTAACTAAGCCAATCAATCAATCATTGTTGCTTGATCCATCAATCCTCGTGGGATCGACCCTTACTCACGTAAGGTATTACTTGGTACGACCCGGTGCACTTGCCGGTTAGTAGTGTGGGTTGTAAAATACCGCACCAAGTTTTTGGCGCCGTTGCCGAGGATTGATTATGATTAACAACTATTAGTTGTTTGATTGCTTAGATTAGGCGTTTTTGTTTTAATTTTATTAAAAAAAATTTTGCTTTAAATTTTCGAAAAAAAAAATTTTACGTTATATTTTTTTATTATTTACGTTAATTTTTTTTCTTTTGTCCTTTACGTTATTTTTTTCTCTTTACTTTTCCTTTTTGTTTTATTTTTTTTATTACTTGATTTTCAAAAAAATATTTTAATTAAATTTTAAATTTTCAAACAAAATTTTTTTTATTTATTTAAAAAAAATTAAATAAATAGCACTAATATTTTTCTTAATTTCTAAAATTAAGTTTGGTGTCTCCCAGTTAGTTTTATTTTAATTCTTAGAATTCTGTTCTTTCTTCTTTACTTTTCTATTTACCACATGGTGCGTTTAATCCTTTTTGGTGTTTTGTGCTAAGAAAAAATAATGGAGAGAGATCACATGTGTTGCTACTCAAACCCGAGTAGTGATTCATATTATGGTGGATGGAGGAACTATCCAAATTTTGGTTGGCAAAGTCAAAACCAAAGGAACTTCAATGCTCCATGTCCCAACTATCAAGAGCCACCACCTCCATATTCATATCAAGAACCACCATCTCCATATTTATACCAAGAACCACCACCTCTCTACCCATACCAACAACCCTCCTCTTTTTATACTTATCAAGAACCAGCATCTCCCTCTTATGCATATCAAGAGCCACCATCTCCTTATTCATCTCAAGTATCATCATATCTTGAGCTCCTCATGAAAGAATGCCTACATGATATAAAGACAAATGTCAAAAATATAGAGAAACATGTACAGTCAATTATCAAGTCACAGGAAGAGGAGCAAGAAGATTTCCTCCCAAGAGATATAATGCAAGATCCTATGGAAGAAAGTGAGGAAATCAATCAAAGGAGTTTATACTCCAATGAACTAGAGAACTTTCCATCCTCACACGTGGAAGAAAAAAAAGATGCAAAAGCAAAAGAGGAAGATGCAACCACAAAGGAGAAAGATGCACAACCTCCCATGCCCTTGGTAAGAAATGAAGAAGAGATTGAATTAGAAGAAAGCTACCAAGAGGAAGAGGTTGAAATTGAGGAAGCTTACAAAGAAGTGGAAGAATTCAAAGAAGAACACAAGGGAGTGGAGCTTGCAAGACCTCTTCCAAAGCCATCACCATCCAATACAACATTCAAGTGGGTAAAATTCCTATCCTTAACCTGTACTTTCCCACTTGCATATGGGCTACTAGAGACGGAAGGTCAACTTAGAGCTTTTTGTGGCATTAAGAGTAAGAGGAAGATGGTTAGTGGCAAGAGATATCAAGCAAGGTTCAGTATGGTTGCATGCTCCAAATTAAAGTGCAAGGATTGGTGTAGAGCTAATTTGAATGGGTCTAGAAGGTTGTTTGGATGTCTCTATGAGAATTCAGATTGCTTGCCACCCGGTGGGAACAATGGTGATCCACAAGAAGACGGGTGTAAAAGCAAGGTTTGGGACCCTGGAATTCATTTCCACAATCAACACTCATGGGCCCTGTCACTTGCTTCAACTTGCTCAAAGGCATTATGCGCCTAGTTTGGGATCCCTGTAGCCATTGGAAATACAAACATTGGTAGAGATTCCTGGATCAGTACAAGCACAAGCCACCATGACAAGCAGCTCACCACATGTCCAACTTAAGGACTTTAACTAAAGTGCTTGGTGGGAGACAACCCACCGTGGTATGATCATTCCTTTTCATTCTTAGTTATTTTTTTCGTACTAGTAGTTTTCTCATTTATTTGATTTTTATTGAGTTCTTACTAATTTTCTGATCATGCAGCTATTTTAGAACAGAAACCGGATATTAAAAAAAAAAGAGCACACGACGCGCAAGCGTCGCTGACGCATACGCGTCAGATGGATGTGTGTGAAAAATAAATTTGACAGAGAGTTGCGCAGGAGTGGCGCCAGAATGGAGCTTTTCGCACAAACAAGCCCATGCGATCATGTATCCCATGCGTTCGCGTCGTTTGTGATTTTCGCCATCCACGCGGGCGCGCCAATGACGCGGACGCGTGACCTGCAAAATCGACGTAAAAGAGTGTTTGGGCAGAGAGTTGTGCTGGCTTGGGGAAAGAAGTGTGTTAAACACACAAAAGTAGTCACGCGTTCGCGTGACTGACGCGTCCGCGTCAGTTGCACATATGGCCATCCACGCGTTCACGTGCATGACGCGAACGCGTCGTATGAAATATTGGTTCCTAAGCCATGCGAACAGAAAGTCGCGCAGGCGCGCAGCTGGCTTCGCGCAAATCGCACAAAACCTAGGGCACGCGGACGCGTGCCTGACGCTTACGCGTCATTATGGAAATTTCGCGACCCACGCGAACGCGTGCTGCACGCGTTCGCGTCGCTTGCGCCACACTCGTTCGCAGCCCAATTTTCTTTCTTTCTCTCTCCCAATACTAATTCTCTCTTATTCTTTTATCCTTTTATTTTTCTCTCCTCATAATATTTGTCTCTTCTATTTTCAGTTCTTATTTGCTTGAGGACAAGCAAACCTTTAAGTTTGGTGTTGTGTTGGACGCTGCGCTTATTGGTTTTCTGGCACAAAAGGGAGGCGAATTATCTTCACGGAGGAGCACAACCTGAAGAATAAAGCGACCGCTAGGATAACTAAGGTGGTTGAGTTCCTTTCATTTTTATTCCTCCCCTCTTTTTCTATGTTATGTTCCATTTTTCTACTATTTTACTTTGCCTGTTGCATGATCTTTTATTAGTTAGAATTCTAGGACTAGTTTTTTTAATTTCTTTAATGCTACGCATCACAAACCTACTAAAAAAGGCAGGCTGGTCTAAAAATTTTAGACCGCCAAACTTAAAAAGCCCGCCTAACCCCCACCACCTAATTCGTGGGTTTCGGCGGGACGGGGGGCTTCTCCGGCGGGCCAAGAAATTTTTTTGTCAGAACTTTTTTTTAACATTTTTCTATAATGTTATTGATCTACAAGAGGATGACCATGATAATTGAAGATGTTTTAAGTTATATTTTAGATTATGTTTTATATTTGATTGATTATAAACTTGAATATGTTTAACTATATGTTTTGGATAATGTTTGTTTTGCTTTGGACAATGTTGATTTTATTATTTTGTTTCAAAAAACTTAGTTTATGATTATGTTTATTATATATTTATCATTATAAAGACTTGAATGTTTGTGAATTTAGAAATTATAATTTTTTTATATTTTTAAAAATTATAAATTTATTAAAATACCTATGAAATTATATATATTGTTTAATATTTAATGGTTTATAAAAAAAAGAGATTTTAAGCCTACCAACCCGTCAGAGGTGGAGGAGAAATTCAGGACCGCCTCACTAGGCGGGACAGGGGGCCAACCCGCCAGATAATGAGCTTTTAGCTAGACGGGGCAGGCTTTCCCGTTTGTCACCCCTAATCGTGATTGAGTCACATCAATTCTTAAGTAATAACAATTGAAAAAATGATTAATTTAAGGAGAATATTTACATGATGACATTTTCACATAAAGATGACATTGTGAATTATTAAAAAGTTTAGTCAAACATATCAAATTATCTAATAACTCACAATGTTATTTTCATGTGAAAATGTCATTATAAAAATTAGGCATGGCAAAAATCCCCGTCAGAACAGATATCCGCGGGGATTTACTTGACGAGGAATAGATATGGAGACGATTTTTTACTCGCGGGGATAGGGGAACAAGACCCCGTGTAATAAACGGGGCGGGGGCAGGAATAAAGATCTCCGCCCCGTGGAGACCCGTTAAATACCTGTATATATGAAAAGTCTAAACTATCCTTACTATATATATAACATTATTCAATAACCCTAGCCGTCACTCCCCATTCCCCAAATTGAAACTTTTTACTCTTTAGAATTCAGATCTTCACCCTCATCCTCTCCTCTCCTCTCCTCTAAGTCCTCTCACAAACGCATGCATGGTCACCACCGCTGACCGCCACCTCCCACCGCCCTCAGTCCCTCATTGCCACTTGTCGAGGTCACCGTCACGCTCACCGCAGCAGGGAGTGTGTCTTCATGTTAGAATCTCGTCGCGTCTTCTCGTCGTCTGCTACCTCCTACTCCTCACCGCCAAAATCCTCCCCTCTCACTCTCGAGGTCACTAGTTACTGAGGCAGCAACGTTGCGTCAGAGATCTTTGCCATCTTCGCATTTTTTCATCTTCGCCGTCAGAGCGTGTTCATCGTTTAGCAAGATTGTCAACCTCTTTCTTGTCTTTGCGTCAGAGTCTCTTTAAAGTGATTTTGATTCTGTTAGTTCTAATTTATATTTTTGATTCTGATTGCTGTGATTTTGATTACGCTCTGATTATTGGAGTACTGATTATGTTAATTATTTGCTGTGATTTTGATTCTGTTAACCTTAATTTATATTTATGATTCTGATTGTTGTGATACTGTTTATGTTAATTATTTGCTGTGATTTTGATTCTATTAATCCTAGATATATTTTCTGATTCTGATTGCTATGACTTTGATTGTATTCCTTGGCTTAGACAGGACATTTAGTTCATGTCACTATTCCAGATCTCCAACAGATACGAGGTCCCCGTTATCTGTCATGGGAATGGGACGAGGACAGGAACAGATAATAGAAGCGGGGGCGGAAGGCATGTCTCCACCCCTATGAAAACCCGTTGTCATCACTAATAGGAATATCCATCTTAATTTAATTTATTATTATTATTTTGTCAGATAGATTAGAGAATTCTCGCCTTCACTAGACATTCACACACCCAACACTTAAGGATTTTAATCCACTATTTGATCTTCGCTAAATTTTGAATTTGGGTGAAACATATTAAAAGACACATCATTTGTCACCTAAATTAAAGTCTCAATTGTATTCATTATTATCTTTTAAAAATCAATTTAAATATGGTGATCTTTCTATAATTAAAATGATATACAAATAAAGAAGCATTTTGATTTAAAAAAAGAGTATAACACAAACCCAAAATAGTTTCATGAACCCACTATGGCAAAAAGCCACGCAGATCTTAATCCACTAAAAAATACGCACCCAACATAATTGGAAGAAAGAAAATTCAAACTATTCAAACTATTCAATTGGTTAAATCATATGCCTGTTAATATGTTGTAACCGAGTTCAACCCTTAAGTATTATGTGGGTGAGTGTGTAGTGTGGATGTGTTGTGATACTTAGAATTGGAAATTGTCCAATCTACTTTACCAAAAAAAATTAAAAAATAAAAAATAAAATAAAATGAAGCTAGAAACCTATAAATTATATGTATTTGTATACAACTTATAGACATGTATGTATGTCATGTAATTTACCAAGTACCTTTAAAATTAATAAGAAATACAGACATTAGACACACTAACACACACATTATTATATTTTAGGTAATTAATTAATTAAAGTCATCAAATGAGATACACCACATAACAAATTAGACATTTTACATTTTACAATTTTCATCAAATAAGGTAGGTTTCTTTTCCAAATCATATATATCCATCATATATGTTGTGTAACACCTTTGAACAATTCTATTCATTTGTAGGAGGAATCATCCAATTGGGAAGAAGGATATTAGCACTAGCATTAGTTTGGATACCTTCTTCATTATCATTATCTTCTTCATTATCACTTCTATCTTGTGGCATTCCTCTGCATATATATTGATCAATTAATATTTGAGTTTTCATTCAATAAAAAGCCATTAATCCTATATTGCTCACCTAATATTCAAGTTTTCTGAGGTTTGAGGTGCAACAGTATAATTATCTTGCAGCTCCAATTGATGAGTCTGTTCTGTGGTAGCTTTTTCTTTTCCCTTGATCTAGTTTTCACTCAATTCATATATATATTCAAATTCAGTGTAGGATTTGAAATTCATGTATATAGTCAAATTTGAAGGAAAAAATTGTTACCTTCTTAGCTAGTGAATTGTTTTGTTCATTTAGAGCTTTCTCCTGTTCAATATTGTATAACATAAAAATGTAAATATAATAATAAATTAAATTGTAGACTAACGGAAAAAAAAATAATGATGTGTGTCCACATTGGCTGATTGGAATTTGTTTTCTACAATAAAAATAAAATACAAACATCTCTTAAAAGTTAAAAAGATAATAATAATTATAACGACAACATCACAAGCATCTCTCATTAGAAAAGAAGATAACCTTATTAATTACATTCAAAACAAAGATTAATAGTGAAGGTATAAATAAGATTTAGTCAAAAGGAGAAACTGAGACTTTGTTCTGTCACTACTTTTAGGTTATATTATATTAGTGCTTAAGGTATAGTTAATCCAATAATTTGAATGTTCATCTTTGATAGCTTGGTTCAGTAATTGACTTGCTAAATTCTAAGTAGCTTTACATGTGGTGATTTTCAATAAATCCTCACAGTACTTTGATTTATGATTTTGAACTTCTCTTTTTGTAGTTTGATTCTGGTTGATGTTGGAAAAGGTTGTCTAATTTAATTTTGTCAATGTTTTCTAATAAGAAAATTGGGTCATTTACACCTTTTGCTCACAACTTTATAAAATTTTAATTTTGTTAATAATACTTAAAATTATCTCAATTTCATATTTAATGATTTTGAATTATTTTAAGGTTATATTTAATATTTTTAAATTAATTTTGTCAAATATATACCGTTATATATAGCCAGTGGCATGACAATTGGCCATAGAAATATATTTGATAACATTTAGAGATGTTAATTGTTAAAATTAATTAAAACAAGTTACACGTCAGAGATAAAATAAAAATTTATAAATATTTGAGGGTTTAAAAATATATTTTATTCTAAAAGATTTTGTTAATTTTTTCAAAATGCATACTTTTTTTCCACTTAACTTTTTGAGGCAATAATTCTTTCACTTGGCCATCAAAAAAATGTTTGGCTCTAATTCTAATAATAACTTTTCTTGGAAGATTTTGAGTTGAGATTTAATCTCAAAATAGTTTTGGACGTATATATTTGATTTTTTTCCCCTAATATTGAATTAAGGCCAAATTTCAGTCACCACGACCTTAGCATGTTTTGGGATTAATATAAGTCTTGAAACTTTATGTGTATATCCTTCTGCTTTTCTCTCAATGTAATAAAGCAATTTTTACTGTAGACTCTCTAGACTATAAAAAATATCCAAAAAAAGTAAAATTATCAATAAAGAAAAATACCAGAGAGCCAACAAAATTTATTATTATTCATCAGCAGTTAGCTATTACTATTTAAAAGTGTAAGCTAAAATATGTTGTTGAATTATTAGAATAAAAAAATTAGATTAATAACTAAAAATAACAAATAAAAATAATAAATTTTGCTGGTTCATGAACATTTCTCTAAAATAACTATTAATAAAAGGTTTAGTTATTCTATTGATCTCTATAATTTTATTAAATTTTTAATTAGATTATTTTTATACTGTTTTCTTTTTAATTGGGTTCCTACATTACTTTTAATTTTGTAATAATGTCATTTTCATATTAAAAATGTTAAAATTAATAAAATATTTCTCCTAAAATACATATGATCAAATATCTAATTAAGTTTTAAATTATGAATACCTTCAATTTACGAAAAAAATATTCAGTTAACTCTAACATTTTTTACTTTAAAAAGGATCTTATAATTATAAAATTAAAAACATGATAGGAACCTAATTAAAAAAAATATAGAAATCTAATCGAAAATTTAGTAAAACTATACAAATAGAGTAATTAAACCTTTTAAAAAAACTATTTAACAAGAATCATAGAAGATTGTTTTTGTTTACCAAAAATGATGATCAAACATTAACTTCAGATCAGTTTTAGTGAACAAAGACAATCATATATAACTGTTGGTGAGTTTCTATCTTCTCTAGTTATGTGTATCAACATTATTATCTTTTGTGTGTATTCTTTATAATTAAATAAAAGCAAACAATAATAACCTTTTTCTGAAGCAGTGAGATATTCTCATACATGATTTGATTCTGCAAGTTACACATGATAAAACAATCATCAGAATTACTGAATATATATGATATTCAGTTCAATATTCAAAACAGTCAAATTAAAGTTGCTTCCATGGTTTTAATTTATTAATTACCTTTCGTGATCGAATTTGTTTGAGAGCAGAATCAAGCTGTTGTTCTAAATTCTGAAGTTCTCTCATACTTAGGCCTTGAAGATCTTCACCCATAAAATGCCTGAAAGAGGGAAAAAAAAATTAGCATAAACACAGATATATATTATACTAATTACATACATACAACAAAGGAAAAGATTTTTAAACCCTTGCATTGAATGTATGCACTTAATTATTATTATTTGATACCTTTGATTCCTTTGTAAGACTTCCACCCTTGCTTTGAGCTTTGCATGTTCTAAAGTCCAGTTTGCCTGACACCAGATATCTTTTTATTATATACATACATATATACCATATATCATTATACATGATTTTTCGGTGATGTATATACCAAGAAAAAGAATTTAGGGAACGAAAAAGTAGTATACCAGAATTTGGTTAACTACTGAACTTATAAAAATAGAGAGAAAAATGTTAATCTAAATATATTGTCAACCATTCATATATTATTATGTGTAATTTGTGTGATGCTTTTTCATTTCACAATATTTGTCTAAACCAAAAGCCACATAGATCAAAGAAAATAACATAAAAAATAATTGGTAATAATGGTACATGAAAATATCTATTATTAGCAGAACTAATACTATATTTATTCTATTTCTTAATTATATATAATAAAAGTAGGAGTATAAATAGAAAAATTAAATTATAAATAAAAAACATATTTTAAAAAATATAAAAAAATAAAATAAATTATATATAAAAATATTATGTACACACTAAAAATTAATTACTATATTTTGTGTATAAATATATGTTGTTAATTATTTTTTATATATATTTTGTATTTAAATATATATTTTATACAAAATAACTAATTTAATGACTGATTTGTTATGTATGCGTTATATGCTAGAAACATATATTGTTATAAATAGAAGGAGTAACTGTATGTTACAAAGTTAAACACTTTGTCTAAGAGTAAAACATGAGTGAATAATCAGAAAAAAATAGAGATATATCATATATGTGAAATATCTTAAATGCACTTTATATGAACTTAGTGTATCATAAAAATAATTAACATAATTGAATGATATTGTTTTAAATGAAGAAGAATATAGTATTTAATTATATCATTATTATTTTCAACATGGCCTACATTTGGTCCCTGAGCATTTGCCACAAGCTGCTGTCTCTCCGCATATGAATACCTTTCATACCTTTCAATTATCCTCTCCATACTGTTCACAAGGGAAAAAAAAAAAGCAAGCAAAATGAGCAAATTAAGTTGAAACATTATTCACACAGAAATTTTCTTCACTTGCCACAAATACATGAGGCATCTTTTAGACTTTTACTATGATAACATAAGCAAAACTGAGGCAGTATCTTGACACAGAAAAGGGACAAAGACAAATAATCACAATATTTTGAATGTCATATTTTAATTTTAAACTTTAAAGTAAGAGGTCTATTATCTATATATAGTTCCTCTCTAGTATATATTTTAATTAATTAATCTATTTCAGATCGATATGAGATTCATCTCCATCCCATACTTGATATCTAAATTTCTCATCAAACATCTTACTCAATAACAAAAATAGTTCATGAATATTAAATAAATAAATACAAGAATAATGAATGTTTTAGAAATAAGTTATAAATATTGTCAAGTTTAATATATTTTTTTTTTTGAAAAAACTTATTGAGAACTCGCAAATTATAGTGTTCCATATTTATTTGATTTGCAAAGTATAGGTGTAGTATTTAGTTATAGTAATTTGCAATGAGAGAGGGATAACTGTTTCTATGAAAGAATTCAAATATAAATACATATTCATTAATATTTTAGTTTTTGAATAATTAAATTTGTTACCGTAAGTAAAAGATTGTAGAAAAAAATCGATCGCATATTCATATACAAATGCAGTTGATTTGGTGATATAAATCAATTAATGATTATTATATATCCTAGAATGCTGAGACACTTCAACTAAGAACGTTTGATCTTATTCATTTAATAAATTATCATCTATTAAATTTTTTACATGTACCATAGATTAAAAAATATTATTATTATTATTAAAAAATAT
>NC_029781.3:94040396-94044233 GCF_000817695.3 Arachis duranensis
TTTTTTTTAGATTTTTGAATATTTATATTTTAATCTACCAATTTTTATTGGTAATTATTTCAATTTTTAGTGTAACAATTCTTATTCATTTTTTAATATAACTTATTGTAAAATTGAGATTTTGAAAAAAAAAATCATTTTGTATTGATTTAAAAAATTCAGTATCATTTGAATTAATATTTGTTAGAATCATTAATTTTTAGTCTATTATTTTAGATAATTTAATTTTTTTTAAATATTTTAATTTACTTGTTGATTTAATTTTATTCGTAGTTTATATTTTTATTATTAATTCACATTTTTTAAAATACTTTTTTTAATTGTGGCTAAATATACAATTTTTATCATCTTTATAAGAATGAAAACTATCCTATAAATAAGAATATTGAAGCTGAACAAGGAAAAGTGTTTTTGAATCAAGGACAGCCATCTCTCTGGAAATAATTTTTCTCAGAGTGATAATGGTTATTTAGAAAAGTGCACCTGCTTATTAATCTTTAAGTCCTTTATAATTAGTTAGATTTTAGGATCAACTTTGTCATTTTTCCCCTCTTTACTATTATTTGGGCAAACTTTATTTTTAATTTACCTGACAACTACTATACCCTTTTATTTAGGCAAACTACTAAATTTTATTAAAATTTTATGTTTTATATACTTAATTTATTTTTTTAATTTTATATAAAATCTCGATTTTTTCTAATTGGGCACAACAATTTGAAGAGTAGTTATTAGCTATGCATGTCATTTAATTTATTTTGTGTTTATGGAAAAGCTATGTAAATAAATGACCTCCATCAATATTAACTCACAGTTAGACATCATATATTGATCCACTTAAAAAATTGCAGAGTAAACTCGATGGTGACAAGTAAGAATATATAGGTTATACTCCTTTAATCTATTGTGTGCTTAGCTGGATAAAATGTTGGTGGGGAAATTGACACGTAAAAGTGCTAGCTTAAGTAGTGATTTGTTTTAACCAAAATTAATTAACTTAACATTGGATCCTAATCTTTAAGAATAGTAGTAGTTAGTCCTGTCATTGCTCCTGTAGAGAGTGCTATAATATATACTCGAGTATGCTATTGATTTTTGTTGCAATTTGATTCGCAGCATCAACAATCTTGTCAGGCAGTCAGCTTTCTGTTATATTTCTATTCCATGCAATCATATTACA
The DNA here is from genome assembly GCF_000817695.3 of Arachis duranensis. Taxonomy (NCBI): domain Eukaryota; kingdom Viridiplantae; phylum Streptophyta; class Magnoliopsida; order Fabales; family Fabaceae; genus Arachis; species Arachis duranensis. The sequence goes on from NC_029781.3 coordinate 94,041,577, forward strand.
TCAACATAAATTAAAAATCAATCATCAACTAATCAATATATTTAATATTCATAAAAAATATAATTATTTTAATAACAGGTTAATTTATTAAAAATATATATAAATACATACAAATAAATAATAGTTGATTTTAGTATTTAATAAATATTTTTTAATATTAAAAATGTTTGTCTAATTTTTTTAATTCATTATATATGTATTTTTTAATTCCGCGCTCTAATACACCTGCGAAAAAACATAACCAATTTTTAAGTCCGGATAAAGGAAGAAAATTATGTTAAGCCTTGGACAACTAACATAAAAACTTAGTCGAATCATATTTATTTCACATATTATCTTTTAATTCGACAAATAAAAAATTAATCTGTCAAAAAACTAAATTCGATTTATCATTTGATAATATGTTATTGCATGTACAAAACAGAATTCAAACTCTTAAAACTCGTTTATGTGAACGAGTGAGTTAATCACTCGACCAAACTAAATTATTATTTTTTTAACTCATTATATTGCTAATCCTATGATTATAAAATAGAGCAGAAGTATTTTGAATTAACACGACGAGAACAATAAATACCAAAACAAAAAAGCAACATAATAATTATTCAATCACTATTTTCTAAGAGTATTGTCATGGTGATTGGTCACTTCAGTTATGCTTCTTTCGTTTATGTTTGTGTATGAGGCAGTGTGCTATGTCAGCGAGGGCTGTTGGTTTTTAAGAGATAAAAAAACACGTACGCTTTTTCATGGCCATGTCCATGAGAATCTGTACGGTACTTATGACTTCAGTTCTCAGAGGGTATCTTTAAATTTTCTATTAATAAGATTTCATCATCCATGACCTTTAATCTCCGCTATCTCTTCCTCCCCTCCTAAATTCACTTTTCATCATCATCGTCGTCATCATGTTAACCCAGATAACTTACTCTAATAAATCTTTAATTAGTAATTAATTAATTAATTACATGTGAGCTACTATAGCCCATGTTGCCAATCTTTTCACACTTACAATTGCATCAAACACCATTACTCGCCAATAGCTACTAATCCAAATTATCCACATCCCGGTATTAAAACTTTGCATATTGTAAAATATTTTATACAATCATGTATGTTAGAATATATTTAGGATGATATATATTAATATAATGTCTAATTATATCTCATACCAATTATATGCTTATTTAATTTGATATTAAATTATTTTTGTTATTATTAGATTGTATGCTAAACTTATAAATAGGTATTCTTCATTGAATATGGATCTAGCTTATTCTTGAGTTATTATTATAAATATAATTGCATCTAATCTTTTGTATAATTATTCATCCCACGAATATAAAGAGTAGTTATTTTTACTGACATACCAGGAATCGCTAGAGAACTGAAAGAGCTTCCCTTTGGTAGAGAAGATGATGAGAGCAACCTCGGCATCACAGAGAACGGAGATCTCGTTAGCCTTCTTAAGCAAACCAGCTCTCCTCTTAGAGAAAGTAACTTGGCGATTGATCTTGTTCTCTATCCTCTTCAATTGCACTCTCCCTCGCCCCATTCCACCAACAATTCAGCACCAGAACTTTGATCAAACACCTTGTGTGCGTAACGCACTGACCTAAGAATTTAATCAAACACCTGGTGTGCAAAGATCACAGGAACGGTTCAACGTACTGCACCGACAAAATTCATATGATAAGTTTAATTTCTTTCAGTGGAAGGTAGTGCTTGGGATTTTATCTGTGGGATTTGGAGCTTAGAAGAAAGAAGAGGAAGAAACAACAGAACCATATAGGTCTTGTTTGTTAGAGTGGCAAATTAGGTAATAAAATATGAGAAGACATGATTGGTTAGGAATATAATAATATTTTAGGAGAAAGGAGAAGTGGTTTTGGGAAACCGGTGTGGTTTCGTCAATTGCGTTGTCGAGTTCTGATTGGTTGGAAGGAGTGTTAGGACGTACGTTCACCGTGTTGCGTGGGGTCCAAACTGTTTCTCATACCGTCTTTTGTTGTGTCTTTATGAACGATACTTTCAGTAAAAAACTAAAAATATATTATAAAATAATTAATAATTATTTTTGTTAATACATGTTTTAGCAAAACTCTCAAGAATAATCAACGGTTGGTATCTTAACATGCTTTCCTTTCACTTAATTTGTGGTTTCAGGTTTCTATCAATTTTGAGTATTATAAAAAACTCAGATTAACTTAGGCATGTTTTCTTATTAAATTTCACATGTTTGAATAAGAAGATTGGGTCTAAAAATAAATTTAAATCAATATCATGCAAATTGTAATTATTTTATTCAAATTAAATTAAATTAAATAATAAAATCAAACTGTTACTATCTAAATTGTATTAAATTATATTATTTTATTTTTAAATTTTACTTTTGATATACTTTATCGGTAGAATTCTAAAATATATCTCATCTATATTTTAAATAAAAAATGAGTATATTTATCTTTTATCTAGTGTAAATAAGATAAATAATAGAGTATAAATATGTAAATAATTTGAAGAATTCATATAAGTATAAATATAAAATATAATTTATTAATTTAAAAAATCTTGTCACTCAATTTAATTATAATTTCAATAATAGAAAATGACAACTAACAAAATTCGTACATAAACTTTTGTTGTTTATTTGCTAC
>NC_029781.3:94044417-94148696 GCF_000817695.3 Arachis duranensis
CTTTTCCTTCTCAAAAACAAAATCACCTCATTTCATATTTTATAAATAAAAAATATATTTTTTTATTTGTACTTATTAAAATTAAAAAATTTAATATAATTCTGTATAGTAATAAATATTCAAATTTATTCTTAAATTATTGATGCCAAATTCCATTAACTATTAAAATTCTCTTTATTTATATTTATTATGGTAATTTAAATTTTAAAAATATTTTATCAAATATAATTATTATTACTTATTTTTATTGAAAATTATTTTAGTTTAATTATCACATAAATACTAAAATTTCTCAAAAATTATCTTTTAAAAATCAATTTTAATAACATATTTGTGAATACAGCAATAATAGTGGTGTAAATATTAGATTTTTTATTTTAATAAATAAAATAATATAATAATTACCGAATTAAATAATTTTAAAAAATTACCGAAATCCACTCCCTTTATTTATCTTGTTTACAGTGTAAACAAGATATAAGAAGACAAATTTACAGTGTAAACAAGATATAAGAAGACAAATTACTAGTCGCTATAAAAGGATGTGTAACCTTTGACCTTCTCCACACACATTTCATATCTTTTTCTGTCTCGTTTTTCTCACAAATACAAAGCAAGAATGGCCAGTAACAACGTATACATAGTTGTGTGTTTATCCTAATTATTGTACGAGAAATTACGACAATGGGGTGACGTTTGAGTGTGAGAATATGATATTTTTGCGCACTCAGCGTGTAAGTACGTTGTGGGAGTTGAAGAGTTTGATATTGAGCAACCTAGGTGGTACAGAAGCAAGGGAGGTCGGAAGGGTGGAGTATAGGTTGCTAGCACCCATGGGTAATGGAGTTTTTCGGTTTCGACTATCTCAACTTCTAGGGGATAAGCATGTGCGACTCATGTTTGACATCCATAGGAGGATCATGGTGGAACAGGTGATGGAGCTTTTCGCCAAGGTTGGAGATATTGGTCGTGGTGGTTCTGTACACTCGACCTATATACAAGAAGAATGACCTCTCGCACCACCTCCCATTCATGTCGCCATTCCACTGGATGAGGCGGAGGAGTGCGACGAGGAGTCAAACGAAGAATACGTGGCGGATAGTGCCGACAGTGATTCTTCCTATGGGGGGCGATGATGAAGAGTTTGTACCGGAGATGCCTGCCCAGACTGTGGTGTGCCATGTCTTGCCTCCACCTCACCTAACTCCGGTGCTATTGGCAGTGCCAAGTCACTATCATAGTTTGGATCTGGACGCCATGCATGAGAGGACTCCATTTTCTGACATGGGAGAAGAGGATTACAACCTAGATAGTAGGGTAGAGTTTCAGGTCGACCACAGGTTCAAATGCCGAGAGGCAGTCCTGTAGGTTGTGAAGAACTACAGTATTCGCAAGAGTACTGAGTACCGGATGATCGAATCGGACCGATTAAAGTACCATGTACAGTGCCGTCAAGTTGCGAATGGGTGTCAATGGAGCCTCCGTGTGGCCCTTAGGCAGAACCTTGGATACTGGTAGGTTCAACTTTAATAGTACTTTTGAGTACTTATGTGCGATATATTAAGTAGGTTTGTGATATGGCTGAACCAATACTGTTTTGTTGTGTTAGGGAGGTTCGGAGGGTTGGTGGAGCGCACAGTTGTTCAGCATCCACCATGTCTCAAGACTGTCGTCAGTTAGACAACAATCTCATCTGCAGGGTCATATTGCCATTGATACAGTCCAACCCCTCCGTCAGCATTTCGGTGTTGCAAGGTGCGATCCACACCAGCTATCACTTCAAAACCTCATACAGAAAGGTGTGGATGGCGAAGCAGAAGACAATTGCACAGATCTACAGGGATTGGAAAGAGTCATACAACAAGGTACCGAAACTGCTTCAGGCACTGCAGAGCCCCGTACTACGATGGACACCTTCTGGTCTGCGACTGTAGCATGTTCGACAAGGTATTTTGGGCTTTCCCATCATGTGTCGAGGTGTTCAAACATTGCAAGTCGTTTGTTTCCGTTGATGGCACGCATCTATATGGCAGATACGGGGGAGTGTTGCTTATCGCAGTGGCACAAGATGAGAACAGAAACATCTGTCCTATTGCTTTTGCCATTGTGGAGTTCGAGAGCACCAAGTCATGGTCGTTCTTCCTTACTAATCTGAGACGCCATGTCACCCCACAAAAGGCCTACTGGTTATCTTCGACAGATCGCAGGCCATCAAGGCCGCCCTCAGCTCCAATGATAGTGGTTGACATCCCCCTAGAGCGTTCCATGCTTATTATATTAGACACATGGCTGCGAATTTCAGGGCTCATTTTAAGTCCGCCAAGGGTAAGAGATACCTCATAAACGCTGCTTATAGTCCAAGCAATACTGGGTATGAGTGGTACATGAACTGGTCGTTTCAACAACGAGATTTGGATGCAATACTGCGACAATAGGCGGCGGTTTGGTCATATAACGACAAATTTATCAGAGTACATCAATGCAGTTCTGAAGGGGACACGATACTTGCTGTTTTCAGCCATCATGCGCATCACGTACGAAAGGCTACAGAAGTTGTTCGTGACGAAGGGCAGGAAGGCGCAATCACAAATGGTAGCTGGAAACCGTTTCTCCCAGAGGCTCATGGCAGCCATTGAGAAGAATAGAGAAGGCATCCCGAAACTGCGTGTCACTCATTGTGACAGGCGGGCCTCTGTATTTGTTGTGGAAGAGTTAGAGCTAGCCGTTCGAAGGTTGGTCGCAAGGTTCGTTTCGCGTTCGGCTATCAGCGAGTACGTGTGACTGTGGCCTGTTTCAGTCTCTCCTCTATGTTTTTTTATTTGATTCTTACACTTTCTTGTAAATAAATATTTATTTCTAAGTTAAAGAGACTTCCAATTCAAAACATATTTACATCCTTAATCACATATTTTTGAGACAAATATTATTCAATTAATTTTAACATATATGCAACTACCTAAACCTAACTATAAGATTATAAGTCGTTACAACCTACAACAACTAAAATAGAGTTCGAAATTAACAATTACGTAGTAACAATCTACCACAATTAAATAGAGTTCCAAAATTCTACCAGCGACTTATTCCTAATGCTATACACTATACTTTAGGTCTTTGCAACTACCCTAACCATGACTACATACAAAAATATATCTATATGGAATTGCACAAATTTTACCGGAACAGGACTAACTTCAAAGTCGGCTGCCCCAACGTAATGCGAAGTCTCGTTCAACCTGTTGATGTCTGCATCGGTTTCTGCCTGGCGTGCCATCGCAGTATATGTCGATAATATGGTCAGAAAGGGGTGATAAATAAGAGAAAGTGATTGACATGGTCAATCTGGAGCCTAGCAGTATGCTGTGAACGACATATACTTATAGGCATCGACATGCCTTATCTCGTTTTTAGTATAAACGAAATAAGTAAGGAATAAATTTCTGTAATTTTTTTAAAAATTATTTAATTTGGTAATTATTATATTTATTTTATTTATTAAAATAAAAAATCATGTAAATATTTTATTGATCATTATTCTTTAACATTAATGAAAAGTGAAATGTGTGAAGTGTTTTGTGGGATTAAGGGTTGTAATATGTTTGGTGGTTGGACTATGTTATATATTGTCATTGACTTGCATATTTTTTTTCATTTATTTAACTTGTGAATATATTTGTTTCATGTGATTTAATTAGTATTTCTCAATTTTTATTTAATTTAAGTATTACAACTATTTTTAATACTATATTGATCATAATTGAATGTGTTCACATTAAATAGTTGTTACAATATCAGAATCATATTTAACTGTTCACATTAGCATTGCACTAACAAATGTGAAGACGAAAATTTAGCCAAAAACTAAAAAGTGGTGGATTTAATTAGTATTTTAAAAAGTTAAAAACCAAATTAACTCTTTAAACCAATTCCAAAACACTAAAATAAACATTACCTCGGTACCTCCATTCTTCATATTCTTTACAACGCCCACTTACCTTTTCTTGAAACAACAGTTGAAAATAAGCTTTTATAAAAAGTTATAAGCTGAAGAATCTATAAAAGAAAAGGGTTGCTTTATATTAAGCTAAAATATATACCGTTAACTTTTTCTCTCTATCTTTTTTATTTTTTCTTTCGGTTTAAAACGGGTTAGGCAAAATTTTTTTACTCCCATTAGTCCCATTTAGTATAGTCATTGATTTTCAAAAGTATCAATAATTGCTTACACATTTTACAAACTTACCTTATTTATGTAAAATTTCCACTTTAGAATCCATGCATATTCTATATTAGCACATCTTCCAAGCTAGCTGGCTAACCATTTTCCTTTTCTTTTCTTTTGGGACGAAACCTAACATTTTCAAGAAATTGAATTTATATACAAAACACGCACATAGTTACAAGGAAATTGAAAATATATAGATGGGTGACCTTGAAAAAAATACAAAAAATAATGTTGTGTCCAAAGAAGGAAAAAGGAAAAGCTAGGTAGTACCGCATAAGTTAAGCAAACACCAATTTACACAAAAATAGTGAACATCTGGATATTAAGGTGTTGCTCTATTTTTGTGATAGGCCATTTCATCAGCTGTTTTCACTTCCTTTGTTTGGCTCAAAGGCCAACATACAAGTCATGAAATTGAAAGGCCACGGTATGTGGTGAACAAAAAAATTAAAATATAAAATTAAAAAGTTATTCTATATCTATCTTATGTGATTAAGTGGACCATATCTGTTTGCAAATATATTATATATACAAGTGGCTGTGGCTGCTAACTATTTACTTTCTAAAACCTAAGAAAAATAAATAAATAAATAAATAATTAAACGGCTCCTAACGATTTTACTTTCTAAAACACATGGGCCTTTTTTACTTCAAACGGCGCCATTTCAGGTGAAAAATGACGGCCATGTCTCAAAAAATAGTTAGAACTAATTTGTCATTTATTTTTATTAAAAATTATGTAATTTTTTTGTGAAAATATACACAGGTTAAATTGAATATTTACACTAAAAATTTTATATATGATAGAATTTTTCAAGAAACAAAAAATATATTTTTAATTTGATTCCTACATGCATTTGAGTCTGAATTTTAGTGCATACATAAAAAAAAATTTCCAAACGTATCTTTTAATTTTGCAAATAAAAAAAATTAATTTATCGTAAATTCAAATTTTATTTAAGACTTTATTATTAATTAATGACTTGTTATATATACAAGATAAAATTTAAATCTTATATTTATTTAACTAAGTTAATAAACTAATCATTAGACGGATCTAAGTTAGTTATAAAATTAAAAACAAATTATTTAGATCGGTTAGAAAGGACATTTGTGGTTGAAATTACAATCAGATATGCGTCTAGTGTTGGAGTATTGTTACATCATACATGTACGCACACACTCTTGTAATCTTGTTGTGGACGACTCTGGACACCTCACGAAGGCGGATTTTTTTTTAATTTAACTTAATTAAATATTTTATTTATTAATATTTATAATTTGAATAATATTTATATTTTTACACTGTTATATATTATATATCTCGGATAAAAGTAGAAGAAAATTAATTACAAAGATTAGACACTATGTATCTGAAATATATAACAGTTTAAAACAAAAATTCAAGTGCACCAAAAATTGGGGTGAGCACAGATAGCGAGTATCTAATTACTTGTCTAAATTCGAATCAAATTAATTAAATTAGTTTTGGAATCAATGGGTAATTGGATCTAATTCAAACCAAACCAATGACCTTTATTACTGATCGGTTCAAGTATCGATTCTAGGAGTGCGGAACCCAAACCAACCCATAAACGTGATCATATATTAATTAAATAAAAAAAATATGGCTTTTAGTGAGTTTTGCAACTCGTAACCCTAACACTTTGAAAACTAGACATATTTTTATTACCCTTTTGTATTTAGCTTCTAATGTTTGGATTTTAATGTGTTTTGATTTTAGCTTCTTTGAAAGATTATTCACTAGACTTTTGTATTTAGCTTCTAATATTTCTATTGCACTTTTGTGTTTTCATTAGACAAAGATTATTCACTATTAATATGTTTGGATTTTAATGAGTTTAGTTTTTAATGTATTTGGTGTTGAACATGTTTGGATTATTTCTATTGATGTTACACGTTTATTTTACTTGTTGAATTTTTAAGATAAAAATTTGATTTTTTTTTTATGAATTTCAAAGTCATCGGCAGGGACTCCAGAAATGATATTATAGGGGGCCAATAACACATATAATATTAAAAATTATGTAAAAAAATTATATAATATAAGATGTATTACAAAAATATATCGACAGAAAATATATTTTAAAGTAAAAAAAATATGTGTATACTTTTTACTAACGAAGTGGTCGATTTTTCGTATCATAAAATTCACCGATAATGAAATTTGTGTAAAATTTGTCAGTAATTTTCTTTTCAATATAATTAAAAGACAATTAGCAAAAAATTCATCTTTTATTTTGTTTCTAAGTTATTTTTCACAATATTCATAGTTGAAACTTGAAAAATATCTCTTAATTGTAGTAGTTGAACAGAAAAAATTAATATCAAATGAATAAAAAAGACGGCCACAAGAAGAAAAAGAATTCACTTTATGAGATTTAAAACTTTTTATTTAATTAAAAAATATTAGTAATAATATCTTTTTCAGATTTCTTTAATATTGTTACTTACTTTTTAGATAATAAAAATTATTAATATTTAAATTAGATTAGACTTTTATTTATACTAGACTAAATACTAAATAATTTTTAAAAAAAAATTAAATTATATACATAATAACTTATTACTATTAAAAAAAGTTGGGGGGTCGAGGCCGCCACTCGCCCCCTTATGTTCGTCCCTGCTCATCAGGTACCCAATTACCTGAACCAAACCAATGCGTTCTTAATCGGTTTGGTTTAGTTCGGATACATGTACAAAAAAATATAAATCTAAACCAAACCGAACCAATTATATTTTAATCGATTCAGTTTTAATTTTATCTTGAATTCGAACCAAACCGACCTGTACTCCCTCCTACCTAAAATAAGTAATATTTATGTGAGCAGTATAAATTTATGATGTTATGCACCCAAAATTAGAGAAAAGATTTTTACGATCGAGCGCAATCGAGATATGTATAATATGATATAGGGTACTTTGCATTTTAGATAACTACATAAAAAAAGTCACATATATAAAGAGTTTAAAGTCTGCAAAACTAATTACAATTCATTTATATCACTACTTTCTCTTCTCTTTTAGTTCATAGATATGACTAATAGTATTTTTTTTTATGATTGTTTATCCAAGTAGAATAATAAAAGGTGGTAAGGAAGGAATGATATTTGAGGGCAGTTTTTTTGAAATGTTGCGCACTTACCGTCTTAATTCTCTAGATGCGCTAAAGAATATCATCCGAACAATATGAGAAAATAGGTTTTAAAAAGGTTGGGAGAGTAGCCTATAAATTTTTATTATCGCTGTCGAATGAAGAGTTTCGAAACAGGACATTGTGAGTTGAAGCTGATGAACCATGTGAGGGTAATGTTCGAGGTGCATGCTAGGTTAATGTCGCAACATATGATGGAGTGGTATGTTGCGATTCATGAAATAAGTAGTGGTGGTGGGCCTTTCTCTTCGATCTCGTAGGCAGTCCCAATAGCCACGACACAGATTTATTATATCGAACCGCGTGATTATGTGGAAGAAGAGAATAGTGAGTCTGACTTAGATTACATTGCTGAAATCGGATCGTCTAATGAGAGTAATTCCTCCACTTATGAGTTTGTATTAGAGACTCCAACTTGTGAGGGTGATGGATTTCTTCTTCCTTCGTCTTTGACTATTCCAAAAGTATCAGATGTTCTAAATCATTATCACACTCTCAACTTGAGTGTCATGAAGCTAAATAATTCTTTTAACATTGGCCAAAAGGAAGATCATAACACGGATGACGACGTGGAGTTTTGAATGGGTCATAAATTTATGAGTAGAGATGTTGTACTCATAATAGTGAAGAACTACAACATTCCAAAGATTGCAGAAAATAGAGTTTTGAAGTCAGATAGACTAAAATACCATTGTGTACATGAAGTCTTCGTGTAGCGTTTCGACAAAATCTAAGCTACTAATAAATATAAAGTTTACAAAATTTACATGTAAATGTTACTTATGTTATATTTTAGGTGATGAGATTTATGAGTAATTTTGTAGAGAGGTGCGTAAATTGGGAGAGTCATTTCCCGGTCTGGTGTCAACAATATCCCAAGATCATGCTCAACTCGATAGCAGTCTAATTTGCCCTATGATTATATATGTTATACATATTGATCCCTCTATTTTCATTCCAGTATTACAAAGTATAGTGCAACAAAATTATTATTTCAAGTCATCATATCGAAAAATGTAGATCGCAAAGCAGAAAGCAATTACTTAGATTTACGAAAATTGAGAAGAGTCGTATAACAAGATTTTCGTCCTGTTACAAGATTTAGAACATTGCCTCCCCAAGATCATACATGATTGATGCATTATTCCTTATTACAATGGAAACAAGATTGACAGAGATTGTAGCCAACTTGATAAGATGTTTTGGCCTTCTCTCCGTGTATTGAAGCGCTTAAAAATTGCAAATTGTGTATATCGGTTGATGAGACACATTTGTATGACGAATATGAGGTATGTTACTCATTGTTGTCGTCCAAGATGATAATAACAATATTTTACTTATAACTTTTATACTTACAAAATTCGAGTCTATCAAGTAATATAATTTTTTCTTTCACAAATTTGAGACAATACTTGACTCTGTAATAGGACTTTCTTCTTATATCTAATAGATATCAAGCCATATGCATTGTCTTTAATACATCCAACATAAATGATTGACATCCTCTAATAACTTATCATGCTGATTGCATACTTCATATGTCTTCCAACTTCATGATTCGGTTTAAATTGACAGATGACAAGAGGTATTTTATTAAGGCAGCGTATAGTCCAAGTATTAAGGGATGTAAGTGGTATTTGAATGTCTTGAAGGGGTTATCAAAGGATATATTGAATTAGGCCATGAGGTTTAAGAAGAACTTATGACTCCAGCATTATGATAGAAGTCGTATATATGTATGGTCACATAATGATGAATTTGTCAAAGTGTATCAATGATGTCATGAAAAATTAATTAATCATATTCTAATAATGTAATAAATAAGTAATCAGATAAAAAAACTTCATCTAATATGTAAATAATTAATTAATCATCTTCTAATGTTCTCTTTTAACTATTAGTTTTCTAACTAATTAAATTAAATTATCCTAACATATTAATTAATTAAATCAAAATAATCTAAAATATTAATACTCTAACACGTTTTATAACTAATTAAATCAAAATATTCTAACATGTCAACTAATTTATTAAATCAAAATAATATAAAATATCAATATTATAACATGTCTTTTAACTAATTAAATCAAAATATTCTAACATGTCAGCTAATTAATTAAATCAAAATAATTTAAAATATTTTTTAAACAAATTAATTTAACATTCTACTAAATATAATTTAACTAAAACTGTCTAAACGTATTAATAATTCCTACCTAATTAAAAAAAAGAGAGACAAACCAATTTCCAAATCTAATATTTCGACTACGTACCACGTTACATTTAATCGATTGATGTTCTGTAAACGTACATATTGTCTATCATATGCTTTCAAAATTTGAGGGAATTTAATTTAAAAAATGCGCAAACAAACCTTTAAAATTATCCAAACTATTTTTTAAATGAAAAAGAGAGCTCAACTGCACCTTATATATAGACGCAATCATGTTGATATCAAATGTTGCGGGTAGAAGAATTTTTCTACCACAACTCCGATACACATCACTCGAGTAGGGTTTTATTATATATTCTGGTGCATCTTGAATTTGTTCAAAAATTTACGTTACTTATCTTAGGTATTACTAATTATTAATTAGTGCGGAATCTCACTATTCGAGATATGACACATTGCACATAACAATAATAAATATTATATTCTATATGTTGTATATTTTTATAAATAAAATATTTAATTAATTTAAATAAAAAATCTCATAGAGAGTACATGAGATTATTATTGATTTTTAAAATATAAGATCTTAGTTAAAATATGTCTAATATTATTATTAATGAAAATTTCATTTTTTTAATAAACATATAGTACATATTAAAACAAAAATTTTACATATTTTCACAAAAAAAATATTTTAATCTTAACATGTTGTTTACTGAATATTAAAATAAATAGAAAGATAAAAAAAATACAGAGATAAAGAATGAATTTTTTTTATCTTAGTCTAGGAGAATCATATATAAAAAACAAAACACTTCTGTATCCTGAAACATACCATTTTGTATACTACCAAAAAAGAGTACCATTTTGTATATATTTTTCAATACAATAATAATGATGAATTGATAATGTCGTTGTGTATTTATATTTCTCTATTTTTATTTTGCACTCTTTCTAGTTGTAAAAGTTTGTCAATAATTATTTTTTGCTGACTACTTATTACTAACTACGTTAATAAATATCATATTTTAGTAGTAAAAAGTCATGTAATTAAATTTTTTCAGTAAACGTTGTGGTCTAATATCTCAATTAACGTTGTGTTTTATTTTCATAAATCATGAATTATATTTTAGACAAAAATAATGTCATAAAAAAATAATAGATATCAGAATAAAGACTGAATAATAAATATGAATCTGTAAAATATACGTGAGTTTAGATTTGAGCGATACAATAAATAAAACAAATAATGTGACAAACAGTTAATATTCGGAGGTGAATGTATTTATTGAAATATTTTCTTGCTCTACCCCTTTATTCCATAGGGACACTATTATTTTCTTATAACAAAATACTCTTAAAAATATGGTAATACCCTAACTTTATTTTTATTTTGGTAGTATAACTTTTTTTTCCTCATTAAATTTTAATTCACTGGGGTTAATTAATTAAAATGAATAATTATGTGTTTCTTATTTAAATATATTTAACTAAAAAATTAGTCTTTTAATAATTATTGAATAATTTATAACTCTTATCGTATTTAAACTTAATTTATAAATGATTAAATTTTTAGTCGATTAGTTTAGAGAATTTTGAACCTTTAATATTATGACATTAGAATAATATTAACCGAGTAGGAAATAAAAGACAAACAGAAAAGTGTAAATTCTGGAAAGAATAATTGAAGGAGGACAAGAGGAGTTAGGTTTTAAGTCATTTTCTTAAACCTTTACCACTTAGGTTTGATTGGCTGAATTTAGCATGAAATGAGAGGTGAAAATGGAAAGGTAGAAGCCCTGTTCTCAACGGAATCCCAAAGAGGAATAAGATCATAAAGTGAAATTAAAAAAAGATAAAGGCAAATTAAGACTGCAACATAAAATATGCACCATGGGGCTAAGAGACTAAAAGCCGTCAAAAAATAAAATAAAATAAAATTATGCATATATTGAAAAGCAATAATTATCTATCACTGAACGCACGTGTGTACTTAGCAAATTAATACCTTTTTAAAGAAATTTATATTGTTTTTATTTCTCTTTCTTCAATCTTTTTTATTTTTAATCATATAGTAATAGTCCACTCATCAAATTTAACACCCAATAAACATAAATACAAATTGTTCACAGTTCACTCATAATCCAAATAAATAATTATTACAAATTTTGAATTTCTCAAAAATAAAATCTTTAAATAATTTACAAGTGTGAAATATTTCTCGTTTTATTAGTCAAATTTTAAAATTAAATCAGATCTATGCTCTAACTAACTATTTCTAAACGTAAAAAGTGTGTATTATAAATTTTATATCTCTCAAAAATAAAATAAAAATTGGTTTATAATACTAAAAGTTTATGGGTTGAAACATCAAAAAACATGAAGTCCTTGTGTAGTTTTTTTTTCTTTCCTTCTCTTGGTGGGTCGAATTTGTAACAAAAATTTAAAAACTTTTTTATAGATTTATTATTATTTTATATTAAATTTTTTATTTAAAATTAAAAAAAAAAAAGAAAAAGCTTAGAAGGAGTTAAGTGGTTAACAATAACATCAATCAATAGAACCATACAATATTGATTTTGTGGAAGTATTACCACATTTTGCATCATTATAGTGTCACAAATCCAAATCCAATTTAGGTTAAGTTATGCTCAAAATATGAATTGAATTTTGTCATAGCATCCAACCAGAGACGCATGCTTCAACATTTCCATCCTCATCATCACCCATGGAATTATTATACCTATGTAATTTAAAAAAATTATTAATAACATTAATTTTCATAATTTTTTAAAATTTATAATTAGGTCTTTATATTCTAAAATTTTTTAATTAAATTTTTACACCAATTTTAAATTTGTAATTAGATTCTTTTTAACAATAAATATATGTTACAACAATATTTTCATCCATCTCACATCATTAGTAAATATATCTTAGTATATGTTATTAAGTTAAATATTTTTAAAACAACAAAAATGTGATTATAGATTTAAAATTGGTATAGAATCCAATTAAAAATTTTTAAAGTATAAAAACTTAATTATAAATCCGATGAAATTATAAAAGTTAATAGAAAAATTTAACCTAAAATAAAGTAATTCAATAGTATAGGTGTGTACACTTAATATCTGGTGTGTATATAGAACATGTTTTTTTTTTAATTAGTAAGTTTACCCGATGTGCAAATTGGGATTAACCCCAAGAGTTTGAAAAGTAAAATCTGATCGAGGAGAAAAGTGATGAGTGCATTGGTTGTTATTGTTAGGCCCTTCCCCATCCCAAGCCAGCCTCAGAGGAACTTGTGAATTCTGAATTTCTTCCAACTGAATCATCAACACAAATTCACATCAACTTCTGAAATGTTTTAACTAAGATTAATGATATCATAAAATTATTTGATCTAAAAATTTAAACCGATAAGATTAATAAGTAGAATAAGATGAATAGATATATATCTAACATATTTAATTCTTCACACACAATAACTTTTTCGCGTTTGAAGCATAAATTTTATATAGGTTTTTCTTTCTTCTTTTAGAGAGATGAGTTAAATTCTTGATATTTTTTCTTTGTTTCTTAATTCTCTCTTAATTTCTCATTTTTATTCACTATTTTTTAATATTTTTTATGTCTAATACTAAAATACTTCTACAGAACAACACGTTAAGAATCTAACTCTAAATTTTTTTGTTATGAATTTTTTTAAATTTTAAATTTATAAATAAGATGCATATGAATAATTATATATAGTATTTTTAATAGTGTGAGATTACATCTAATAATGTAGAATTATACACTCTTTTCTTAATAATTAAATAGTGTCTAAATTAGTCACAAAAAAAGGATAGTGATTAAATTTTAATAAAAATATTGCTCCTGAGACTTTTTCTAATTATATATCTAATAGTACTCTTATCAATTTTTATTTTCTTTAGTCAGTAAAATTTTTTATTTTTTGGGACAATCATGGTAAAAGAGAAAAACTATCTAAATATTCATAGAAAAAAGAGCAACGTCATGCATTATAACAAGGTTGGAAGTTGAAATCAATAAGTTGAATAACTACCTTAGTTCTTAAAGCCGTATTAACGTCAACAAGCGCTCTCTCCTGCATGGAGTAATTAGCAATAATAGTCAATATATTTATGGTTTATTTAATCAGTGGTTTTCAGACACCAGAAAATTAAAATTTATTTAAAAAATTTTAAAAATTCTATTTGTTAAAAGAAGCATACCCGATTCTGAAGATCAGTAAGACGGTCAAGCATGTACTGAGTCTGGCAAAAATGTAAAGTTATATATTTATCTTTATTCTATATAGATATATACCAATATTAAAAGGGAAAAAATGACCTAGAAATTCAAACTTTTACAAATTTAATTTTGTTTTAGTATTTGCATAATAACAGAAACAATGCACATCCAAGCTGCTATAGTTTATAAAATATGAATTCTGCTAAAGGGATAACAAAAATTGAGTCAATAATCAACTAATAAAATTTAAGCATACAAAATTCAAAGACTACACCTTTAAAATTTATATTAATACTACTTTTTTCTATATTTATCCATCAAAATATATACTTAATGTAGCTGGCTAATAACTAGCAAGTATATATATAATAGCATTATAAAAACTAGATAAGTAATTGAATTGATAAAGTTAGATATTTAAATATTTAAAAATTTAATTATAATTTAAATACATGATTTTTATAAATTAATATTTTAACTGATTTTTTAATAGAAAACTAGACCAACTCAATAAATTTATCAACTTTTAACTGATATTACAGAATTTTTTTAACTGATTTTCCAATAAAAAGTTAAAAAGATTCAACTTCATAGAGAGACTATTGAAGCTTGGAACAAAGATGATCAGAAGGTTTTCAAGGAATGATGAACTAATTAGTAGTTAGGACTATGCTAGAAGTGTGAAGTGTGTATAGATCTATTGAATACGTTAGAGTACGTTTTTAAAGTGATAATAAAATAACAAATGCTATTTTTCTTTTTTCTCATCTCTCTCAAACTCCCTGAACTTCTAACTTAAACCTTTCCCCTTTTTTTTGCCAACCTAAATCAGATATCTTTTCAACTCATTAATCAATTTTGTAAAATCTTTAACCACATTATTCTTAATACTTTTTTTTATCAAATTACACAGGCTCAATGACATATTCTCGGTTAATTCAATTGATCCTAATTCAATTCTATCTTTAGAATTATAATTTAAATAATTATTAGTTCTAAAAAGAGTAACAATTGAGTCGATAAACCCAAGTAGAGAATATTTATCGATTTCACCTTAGTTGACCTAATATTCGTCAACGCCGACTCTAATTGATTTTCAAGCTGTTGAAGTTCTGTTGAAGTCATTTTGGTTAGATCTTCTCCAAGAAGGTTCCTACAGTATCGTTAACGTTCAATTTATCAACAAAATATATAGAAAAGGTTCCTACAGCATCATCAATGTTCAATTTATCAACAAAATATGTATATATGTTTGTAAAATCTAAAAAATATCTTGAATTAATTAATTGGTTTGTGCACATTAAATTAATTAGAATTTAATTCTTTCAATTAAAAAATTAAAAAAATTAAATAAAGAACTAATTTATTTAGTCTTATATATTATATATAATTTACCTCTGTGAACTTTGTAGGAGTTCTACATATGCTTTCAACGTCACATAGTCCTGATAAGTGTTCTGCAATACAAAATGACATAACACAGTTTAGTCTTTTAAGTATAAAAAAAATTCTTATATAAAAAATGTTATATGTATATAATTATTATATTCTTCTATCTAATCATTTAAATTTTTAAAATAAATAATTTTATAACAACTTTCTTATAACAAAAATATGATATTTTTATTTTAATGATTAATCTGGGGCATATATTTATTAATACTACAAGCCTAACTGTTAGATATATCACCTGAGTGTCATGGTTTCTTACTTGAGTGGTTTGCGGCAAGCTATAATTGTACATATGATATCTCTCTATGGTTTTCATCATGCTGCAACACATATTTATACATATTATTATTACAAAAAATATTATATAAATATTAAAATTAATTACAAATATATATAATTTAATTTATTTTTAATATATATTTTATATTATATAATTAATTTTAGTGACTAATTTTAATGTACTCTTTCTTATTTCACAAACTAAATATTTGTGTTAACTAAAGAAAATGGGTAAGACACAACTGCTTATAATTGAAAACAACTTACATCTAACTCACATGTGAAAAATAATGGATCATGTTTTGACGGTTTACATTTTTGCCATTAATTAGGCCCAATTTCCTTTAGTTTGTGAAAAGAAGTAGATGGCATAAAAAACATGACCATAAGTTCTTCAAAGGATCTTGAGAGACTATAAATAATAGTATAATTTAGAGAGAGTGCTGATAGAATGCATTTGAAAATTTATTAGATTTTAGTTTTGACTCAAAATTAATTTTTATATTAATAAGGTTCTATCAACTAAATCTAATAAGTAGCAATAAAACAGGTAAAAAATAACATAAAAAGGAGGATAATTGATTGCATTTTGTGCAATGTGAAATTTGTACCTTTATTTCAACCAAGCAGAAAATTGACTAGAAATTAAAGTAAAAATTGTTCTTAACTGGTGAAGTTAGCTTGCACCTCAGTTAACTTGAAAATATATATGTAAACTAATTGATGGAAACACTTAACCGTACCAACGACTGGGTTAGGCATAAAAACATTGAAGACATTCACCAGCAGCACTCTTTTAGGATTTTCTTTAGATTCTATATTATTTTCTTAACATAAAAATATAGAAATTAGTTTAGTATTAAAAATAGAAGTAGATAAATAAAAAAAACTTCTACTTATTCAACAGAATTTTTTAAGATTTTTTATTTTTTAAAAATAAAATATAAAATATTTGGCTCTATCTCTATTTTTTATTTATGCATTTTTTTTCTTTTTTTTTCTTTATTTTTTTTCTTTTTTACCTAAATCTGAGAAACCTAGCAATGATGCACGCTTTACAAACACTTAATAAACTTTTTTTAGAGTTTGCTAGATTATTATTGCTATTAAAAGAGAAGAAAGTAAACAAAACTTTCATTATAAATAAACACTTGTCCAGGAAAATATGAAGGAAGATAATCATAGTAACGCGGTTATTACTTATTGGGATTTAATTTGCAACTAAAGGAGATGGATGATGATATGAAAATGTAAAATGTTTCTGGTTACCCTCTTACTTTTTTTTTTGAATTAATTAATTAATTAAGATCCTCTTTAATTTATCATTTATATTATCAGAAGTTATATTTTCTCATAGAGTGATATTATTATAATGTTTAAAAATAAGTGTCATAAATATTTAATAATAAAGATTTAAGGGTAAAAAGTGAAAAAATATAGGTACTACATTAAAATTCATAATAAAGTTTGCGTTTTTTATTTTTCCTATACAGCAGGAGTGTGTATCACAAAAAGATGAAAGCGAAGATGTGATTTACACTCTTCAACTTTTTTTTTTTTATATAAAAGATCACAAATTGGACAGTCTCCAATTTATATTTTTGAAAATAAAAAAATTTTAACATTGAAATTAAACACTCTAATTTTTGTTTTTAAAATTAAAAAAATTTTAAAAATTAAACTCTCCAATTTTAAAAGAACAATTTTGGTGAAATTCGTCTTTTTTTTTAATAACTTTATATAATATACAATTTGCTATATTACCTGCTACTACTTGTAATACTATTGATCGTATTTGCAGGAATTTTATTTGGAGCGACACAGATCAAAATAAGAAGATACACCTTCTTAATTGGAAGAAGATCTGTGAGCTAAAGCACTCTGGTGGATTGGGCATTAGACATGCAACCCATAGCAATCAAGCCTTTATAACGAAGGCCGGTTAGGGGCTTATAGCAAGAAAGGACGACCTTTGGGCTAGAGTCCTTCGATCAAAGTATGGTTGCGGTAATGACATTATGCCTAAAGTGGAGAAAAAGAGAAGCAATTCCAATCTTTAGAGGGGTATCTGTGCTTCCTGGGAGAATGTTGAACGCGCATTTGGAGAATTGGTGATGAAACCCAAATTCGCTTTTGGGATCATCACTAGGTTTCGGGTGCAGGACGTTTGAGCGACTCTCCAATTCAGGTAAGTAGTGGTTTTAATTCTTCTGAGATGCTAATGGATTTTTGCGATATTTCAAGACAATAGGATGTGGGAAAGCTTTAAGAGATGTTGCCAAAGGATATAGTTAAGAAAATTATTGTCATCTCTCTCCCGTCTCCTTGGAAGAAAGCCGATTATATAGCTTGGGGGCCTTTTTCAGACGGAACTTTCAGTACAAAGTCAGCATAGCAAGTGATCATGAATGAACAACATACTCAAAATAAGAACTTCTGGTTGATGTAGAATTGGCAGGGCCTTGAATGGATCAGAACCTTTCTATAGCTGGTGACTCATAACGCAATCCTTACGAACTCAGAAAAGAAGCAGAGACACTTAACTAATGACGACTCTTGCCCACGGTGCCAATGTCATGGGGAATTAGCCATCTATGTGTTTCGGGACTGTTTCTATGCCAAAAGCATATGGCAAAAGCTCTTTCCTCCCAATGGGATTAATTACTTCTTTAATACCGACCTCAATGAGTGCTTGCTTCAGAACCTGATGTCCAACAATACTTGAAGTTGCTTATTCGATATAGCAGTGTCATCTATTTGGTATCTTCAAAACAAACTTGTTTTCAATGGTGATTCAGTTCCTGTCACAACAGCCGTAAACTAGATTTGAGCGCGATTGGAGGAGTTCGGTAGAGTGGCCAGAAGCAACTTAAAATTACGGAATATCCAAACTACTGGTGACTGTCTTATAAGATGGTCTCAACCTGAGGAGGAGTGTATTATGGTTAATGTTAATGGTTCCTGGTTTAGCCAAAAAAATAATGTTGCTTGTGGCGGTGTCTTCAAAGATTCGATGGGGAGATTTTTAAAGGGGTTCTCTTGCAATTTGAGAAATTGTTCAATTATGCATGCGGAATTGTGGGCAGTTATTTATGGACTTAATATTGCTACAATTAACGATTATCATAATCTTGTTGTGAAATCCAACTCAACTGCTGCTATAAATTTTGTTAACCATGGCTGTTCCCCAACTCATCCTTATGTTCTGTCAGTTTAGGGTTCAGTTCAGGATATTCGTATATTGGCAGCTTGGATCCATAAAATCACTTGAATACACTCTCTTTGTGAAGTTAACTCCGTGGCGAATTTCTTTGCTAAGAAAGGACAAAGTCTTTCAGTTGGTTTGTACTTATTTGACCAAGCTCCCTTTATATTAGTTAGGTCGTTCCTTGTGATTGTTTTAAAATCATTAAGTTAAGAGGGTCTAAAGCTCTTGTTCTCCTCTTGCTAATTGGCGTTTTCATTTCTCTTGGGGTCCTTGACCCCTTCTGATCACCAAAAAAAATATTCGGTAATTTTGTTTTCTAATTATATCAATAAATGTGTCCTATAGAAAAGGATCCGTTTACACAGTATATTATTCTTGTTGACTTACATCATTAAATAACTTCTAATGAATTATGAGTTTTATCAATTCAACTATTAAAATAATTCGTACATCAATAAAAGAAAAGTGTTATGATGACATATTAAAAGAAAAGTGTTACGATGACATATAATAGTCATTTTTCTTGTATTTTTAAGACTATAATATTTGTAAAAGAAAAGTGTTATGATGACATATTAAATCAATTATGAGTTTTATGATCTTTTTTTAAGATTGATCTACATAGTAAAATGTTAAAATTCAACAGTTGGATTGATAATTCATTGAACATAAAAAGTTATTTAACAATATGAACTAACAAGACTACATTTACATCCGATGATGGGTATAAATAATTTTTTTTTCTCATGTGTTGTGTGTGTGTCTATATGTATGAAAATATTAAATAACCAATATTTTTTTATTTTATATTTAAACTAACACTAATCACCATTCTAAGTTTTTTACTAAGTATATATAGGAAGGTTGGAAATCATGTGGTCAGGATTTTTCAAAATTTAAATGGTACCCAAGAGATACTGTTTTCATAAATGAAGGATGCTCTCGTAAAGACGTGTAAAACATCTTTTTTTAAAGACATTTATGTGTCGTATTATTATTGGACGTATTAATGAATCAGTTATTTTTGAATTTCTTAACCAACTAAAATAAAACCAATTTTTTTATAACAATAAACTCAATTATTATCAGATCCGGTCAAACTGGCTAATTTACATAACCTATTGGATCATAGTTTTTTTTTTAATTTTTTTAAAACAAAAATCAGAGATATATTTTTTTATCAAAAAATTTAAACATAATTCGGTTTAAATTGTGTAAATCGATCGGATCAAATCGGATCTAATAATTATAATGTGGACAATTGAATTTATTATTTTTGCTATAATAAACCGATTTTTATTCTGGTTTATTAAAAAATAAATTATTAACTAGTTTAATAAAAATGTCCAATAATATCATGACACATGTAAATATTAAAAAAAATATTTTTAGTATTTTTATTTAAATAGTCTCCTTCATAATACCTTTTAATTAATTGGCATTGTAACCTAATTTTCAACGACTAAATAAAATAACAGAAATATTTGGTAAAAAAATAATATATTTTATTTAATATTTATTAAATTGTTGTAACAATTAATAAAAATTAAGTAAAATAAATTTTAATTTTTTTTAATATTAAATTCATAATACATTCGAATTTATTATCAATCAGAATTTTAATTAAAAATTTATTGTGGGTATATATATAATAAAAATTAAATTTTTTACATTTATTTAAATGAATAAGTGACTTGTCACGCAAACCGGTTAATTTATGTTAAGATAAAACCAGGTATTCTACAATGGTTTTAAGATGGATCCTCACTTCTCTCTCTCTCTATCCAACATGCATTCTTAAATTGCAACGAAAGGTCTGATAGTTTTTCACATCAAACATCCCATCTTTCTCTGCAACCAAATCATAACAGTGAACCAAGTACTTTCTTTTAATTTATGGCTACACCCAAAAATTAAATATATAGTTGTTTTTAAAAAGAAGAAGAAGAAGAAAAAGCTAATTATTATATATTTCATTCTTAATAGATGATCATCTCTCAGTATAAATATCTACCTACTTCTGTACTTTAAGAACACATACAGAATTTTAACATTTAGAAAAATAATTCCTTGCTTCTTAAATGTTAGGATCGGTACAACAAGACCATTTCAGAAAAAAACAAAAAAATTATTGAGTTTTAGATAAAAATAAAAGGGAGGAAGATAATGATCTACAGTTGATAATATTTGTTGTTTTTGAAAGATAAAAGAAAGAAAATTATCTCAAAATACTTTTACCATTTTAAATAGATATTTAACTCATCAAAATCCATCAATTAATTAATTAGAATAAACTTAGGGTTTCATTCACAAGTTAAAACAAGCACTAATAATGAAGAAGCAGGCAGAGAATAGATCTTGCACAAAAGCATATACAAAAAGAAATAGATCTTAGAGAGAAATATAATTAAGAGAGATGTGTAATAATACTAATAAATAATGAAAGTAATGAAATTATGAAGCAATAATAATAATAATAATAATAATAAACCTGGAGGAACTAGAGAACTCATAGAGCTTGCCACGGTTAGAGAAGATGATGAGAGCAACCTCAGCATCACAAAGCACTGAAAGCTCATATGCCTTCTTCAGAAGCCCATTTCTTCTCTTTGAAAATGTCACTTGCCTATTTACCTTGTTCTCTATTCTCTTCAGCACAACCTTCCCTCTTCCCATTATTAGTATTATTATTATTTCTATTATAATTTTACTTTCTTTCTTTCTTTCTCTCTCTATGATGCTCACTCTCTCTGTAGCTAGCTTTTGAACTATATTGGTTAAGAGATGAGAAGAATTATGCTTTCTTAAATAGGATGTGTAATTATTAAGCTACCAAAAGGGACAAAAAGAAAGCAAACTAGAAGGAAGAGCAACATATATACTAATAATAAATATATAACAAGTGAAACTAATTTGGGTTTATAGAGTGCACAGTTTATTCGTCTTGTTAAGTAAGTGTTGGAGATTCAAATAACATTTTGTGTATATAAAAATTCTATTGATCAACAACAAACCCTTAAATAAAACTCAAATTAATGGACTAGTTCTTAACTTATCGAATTGCGGAATAAAGTGAAATTTTTGTGGCAATAACATAATAATAACCACTATATGTCTTATTTAATTTATGTTTTTGTAATAATTATATATTTATCATTATTACTATATATTATAATGACAATTGTATATTTTTTGCGGCTATAAAAAGTTTTTAGTGACAATTGTATAATTGTTGGTAAATATAATATGACTAATGTCTTATTGTCGATAAATATATTACTATTATTTTTGTTGCTGCTAAAAATAAAATAAATAACCACTAAAATTTTTTTTTAATAGTATTTGTGTTGTATGTGTTTTTTTTTTTTTTTATCACTTTACAGTATCTGGTAAACGAAAAAATAAGGTAAAGTTTTATGTTTGTACATCTTGTGTAGGATCTAACATTCTCAAACATATATAGGTTGTTACTGGATTTGTATCCTATCTCACAACCCAAATAAATAAAAGAGTCAATTACTTAATCCGTCTTTGAAAATATATAGTTTTGTATAGATAGTGTATGAGATAGATGCATTTTCAAATAATGCTTTAAATGAATTTCAGTTTGCTTTTACTTCAACTTTTATTTGTTTATCAGCAGTCGTCAAAATAATAATATAAAAGAATAACTTTAATTCTCCTAATCAACATTTTCAAATAAAATCCTAACTTCCACGAGTAAATTTCATAATGGTTCCTAAGATTCGGATCGTTATCCAATGTGGTCTCTAAAATTCCAATTGCACTATTATAATCCTCTAGATATGGCTCTGGACACCATAATATAATCTCTGGACAGCTTTCCGTTGATGAGTCATCATCGACGATCTGATGTGTCATGAAATTGCCACATTGGAGAGAGTCAAAACGTTGGCGTTTTGGTTTGGCGTCCCATTTTGTTAAAAACGTCGTCGTTTGACCCAAAATGAAAATATTAAACGGGCTTGATCAAACACACACTCTTCCTTCACTTGTCTTCTCCACTTTCACCCTCTGTCTTCTTCTTTTCTTCTTCTTCTTCATCCTCTTTTCATCAATGTCGCTACCTTAGGGTTCCATTGGAGGTTGAAATTCTTACACTCAAAAGACATCAAAATCAGGTCTCACTTCGTTGTTCGTCTCCTCCTGCGTCAGAAACAAGAGGTTCTGCCGTTAGTAAAGATAATTTTTTTATTCTTTCTTTGCAATGCATGATGATTTTTGTATATGCTTGTGTTGCGAGTGTATTTGGTGTTATGTGTCTTTTTTTTCTATTACTATATATATGGTTCTAAGATTTGATTAGGTTGGGGTTTCATAAGATACTCTGTTTAATTATGGTGTTGTGTTATTGTCTCTTCTTTGGGCGGACAGCATTCATCGTTAACAAAGGTTTAGCTTACATTTAATTGATTTGGGTTTAGGGTAACAATGAGTGTTAACTAGTAGAAGGTTTACTTACTGAAAAAAAAGTTGAAAATCATGCTCTGTTTCATAGTCATGAGTGTTTTGTTTGATAAAACTCTTATCTGTTAATGTATGTTATATGAGTGAGTACTGCAATGACTTGTAATGTAGACAGTACTATAAGTACTTTTGCTACAATTGTACTGTATAATCTATAATTTCTCTAATTCAGTTCTTATGTATAATGATGAAAATATTTATAAGATATATTTTACTTAAGTCACTTTAATTTTATTAGAAGATTGAAAATAAATAGCAATATATTATCACAAAAATATACTCTTTATTAATTTTATAGAAGATGTTATGTTATGGAACTTGAAACATACATATCTTATTGTTCAATTAAGAATTCCTTGTCCAGGAGCCAATATTCTATGTGTCCTGTATTAAATAAAGTGATTATATCCTGTAAATAGTTATGTAAATAGGATAGAAAAATTTGTTTGTGTACATGTGGTATTCTTTTAATTTTTTTTATTGAATAGTTAGTGTAAATAGGATAGAAAAATCTATTTGTGTTTATGGTAATTGTCAAGTAATGGCTTTTGAATTTTTTTTTCATATGAAAGAGATGTTAGATATTATCTTTCATCACGGGGGTGATTTCAAAGAAAATCTAGAAGGAACAATGGTATATTATCCGGATAATAAGTTAGATGTGGCTGAATACGTTAGATGTCTTCTACTTGAGAAACTACCATAAAAAGTTTGGTTATGATGAGATAAAGCAATGTTGGTGGCATGTTCTTGGGAAAGACTTGGAGAACGAATTAAGAAGCTTGAATAATGACAAGGAGATAAGAGAGATGGTGAAGTGTGCTAAGATCAATAACGGAGTTATTGATGTATATTTGGAGCATAGAGCATCACTGCCAAAGGTTCAGAAACTGCAACAAGATTTGTCAATTACACGAAGTTCATCCTAA
This sequence comes from Arachis duranensis, assembly GCF_000817695.3. NCBI lineage: Eukaryota > Viridiplantae > Streptophyta > Magnoliopsida > Fabales > Fabaceae > Arachis > Arachis duranensis. The sequence goes on from NC_029781.3 coordinate 94,068,604, forward strand.
CTCCAGGATTTAAGGCTCTAAGAAAGAAAAATTGAAGACTTTAGCTTAATATGTATAGAGCTTTCTGTTTTGAGTTTAAAACTTTTCACTAGACAAAGACTACACAAGGAAAAAATAATCCTTTATGTTTAACTGTAAAGCCCTCACTTTTGAGGCAACTTTTTTAACATGCTCATGTTAGTTGGCTGTCCTTTGTGTTATGTGACTGACTGTGTTAAGTTGAACCATTATCTTAATACACTTATCTTTTAAGTTTGAACCATTATCTTAATACAGTGCTTGCTAGTTTTCCATCACTTATGCTACCTTCTTTAGCATATTACTATTTTCATTAATTGAGTTACGCAAGTTTACATTCCATCAACAAACACCATTCATCAATTTCTAATACCATAATCATGTTATCATTTTTTTACATATTATTCATTCAATGAATATAGGGTACACACCACCAACTCTTTTAACTCATGTTTTACAATATAGGATAGCCATTAACATTATCAATACAGACACAACTAATACCAACAATTGGTTAACCAATTTTTTATTTCGGACATCTTCTAATCTCTCAAACCTCCAATCAAAGTTCATCTTCACTTCATGATTGTCTCCATAAGATTCTGGTTTCTCAATTAGTTCATCCTGCTCAGTATCTGCCCATACAAAAAGTTCACACCATCTCTTTCCATTTGTCTGTAATCAAGCAAACATATAACATGCTCAAGCTTCAGGAAAAAAGTACAAGAGAAGAACAGTGAGGTAGGTAGGAGCAATCATAACATACAACACAAGTAATACTGATAACTCACATTATAATTAGGCCAACCAAAAATGGTTTATTTGGGTTTGAATCTGTCCCAGACCACCTGAAAACTGGCCGACAGCCACAACCACACCATTCTGGCACCCCAAATCTTCTGCTCCTGCTTTGCGTTCTCGTCCGCTAGCCACTGGATAGTGAACTAATAGAACTTCCAGCTCTAGTGCTCCCATCATCCATCATGGATATTCACTTCCAGCTCCAGGAGAAACAGCAACAACAAGAATGAGAAGAAAACGATGATGAAGAAGAAGAAATTAACTTACTAAACATTTGGGAATTTAGGGTTAAATATAGAGGGAGGGACCACATTGAGTATAAATTGAAACTGTGCCAACTCAACTAGTAGTTGGCATCATCCAACATGGCAAAATGAGGCCATGTCAACGTCTTGATGATGACTCATCACCAGAAAGCTGTCCAGGGACTAGGGGTGACAAAGCGGGCTGGTCCGTCCCAACCCGCCCCGCCCCACTTAGGCTCGCCCCATAAACGGGGCGGGGTCGGCCCGCTCTGCCAACTAAAATGGGTTCAAAATGCTAGCCCGTCCCGCTTTATGGCGGACTGGCGGGTCGGCGGGCTAGTCCGCTTGACTCTTTTTTTTTTGAAAAATAAAATTCATTAAAATTAACTAAAAAATAATAATTAAAAAATTAAATATAAATAAAAAATAGTCAAATTATAATATAATTTTTTATTATCTTTTTTTAATTTTTAACTTCAATAAAATTGTTCAAAATAATATTTGTCAATAGAACTATCTTTATTTTAAAAAACAAGTCACATAATTCAAACAAATATACGAAATTGTAAAATAAAATAAATAAAGTTAATAACTAAAAGAAGAATAAAAACAAAAACAAAAAAAAGTGTTTGAAAATTCTATAACGATTAATTTTATAATAGTAATAACTCTTTTATTTAATAAAAAAAGAAAAAAATCTTTGGCCCGGCAGACCGGCCCACTCCGCCCTGCCAAAACCCGACAATTTGGCGGTGTGGGTTTGGCGGGTTTTTATAATTCGGCGGGCTCCAAATCCTATCCTGACCCATCTTTTTTAGCGGGTTTAGCGAGTCGGTCTGTCGGGTTCAACTCGTTTTGTCACCCCTACCAAGGACTATTATGGTGTCCAGAACCATATCAGGAGGATTACAATAGTACAATTAAGATCTCAGGAACCACATTAAATAACAACCCAAATCTTAGAGACCATTATAAAAATTTATTCTAACTTCCACTGCCATAACCTATATGTATACATAGATCTTTTAACCGTAAACTTATTTTTATATCCCAAATTATTAATTATACATATTTGTTTTAGTGCTACAGCCTCATTAGAACCCATCGTTATAGAACAATAAAAAAATATCAATCAATACGCAATAAATGTTTTCTATTTTTTATTTTTAGTTGTTATTATAAATTTTATTGAAAGTGTAAAGTTAATTTGTTTAATAATTTAAAAAAAATTGGAAGAAAAAAAACCACAAATTAAATCTTTTTTTCAAATATAAATACCGAAATGTGAAAAAATATGATTTTAAATTTAATGATTTTGGTTAAAAATCAATTTTTTTTTAAAATTCATTTAAAATTATTTTTCCTAACATTAATTTTAGTTTAAAAATCGTCATTCGATCATTTTCGAATAAAGGTATCTTTATGTATGTTAGTCTCTCTCCTCTTTATCACTCTTTTACTTTTCATTACTATTTTCTTCTTTACACCAGAATCTTTTTTTTTTCTTTCCACCTCCTCTGTCACCTTCTATCTTCGTCACATCGCCTTCCTTCTCCTACACCGACTCCACCTCTCTCTCTCTCTCTCTTCACGCTCTTCTATGTCGCTTGCAACTCTTTCTCCTTCTACACCAATGATAAAGAGGTCTCTTTCTGTATATTTTCTTGTAGCGCTGTCACCTTAAACAACACTTTAGATAAGTGGTAAAACGAAAAAAAGATAAACAAGAATATAGGATTAAAATTGAATAAAAAAGATATGTTGAAATTGAAATAGAAAGGAAAAAATAAGTTGAAATTGAATACAAAGAGAATCAGTCTACTTTTTATCCAATTTCTTGATGTAACAAGATAGGGACTCACTCAACCTAATTTATCCACACCATAGTTAGTTCGGAAATTGAATTGAAGAGAATCACTCAACCTTCTACCAAATTCTTCGATGCAACAAAGGAGGAACTCACTCAATCTCACTCGTCAACACCATAGTTTCATTACGAAATCAAAAAATATTTTGGTACTCCTCTAATCACTCTATGATAACTACAGTAGTTTAAAAGGTATTTATAACCTCTTATTAGATCAAAATAAAGAATACCCTAAACCTACTAACATAAAGTTCAATCTAATAACTAAATAAACAAAATTAAAATATATAATATTAAATTAAACATTTTAATATTTAAAATATAAATTAATACCCACTGATTTCCTTGCTTCGACTTTTATAGAGTGATTTATATTAGAATTTCTTTTCTTTTCCTTATTTTTCTTTTGTTTGCCTTTTTTTCCCTTTAATTTTGTTTTTTAAAAAAGGAATTGTTGTTAAGAGTGATGAGAGGGATTGAGGTGGTTCCATTTAGGAAAAAAAAAAGTTTTTGAATAAAAAGATGATGATGTTATATTTTTGTGAAGAGTAAGATATTGGGTCATTTCATATGTATATATTTATTTCACGTAACAAATATAAAGATATTTTTGTTCAAAAATAATCAAAAGACAGTTTTAAAATTAAATTTATCGTTAGAGATTATTTTAAATGGAAAAAAATTAAAAATGATTTTGATTTAGTGAAAATCATAAAAATTAAAATCGTACTCAATCATAACTTATCTAAGCCACTTAATAGAAGCTTGAAATCATGGAGGGCCAATATTTAATTATAAAGCATGGATACTTTTTTAATTTGACAACATACATCGATATTCGTTCGACACGCGTATTTTTTGTGTCTAATTATATTTTAATAAAAAATAAAATTTTTTTTCGAACACGTTTGGACACACTTAAATACATGTCAGCATATTTAATTTTATTCTTGACATGTATTTTTAAAATGAATTTAAAAATAATTAAAAAATTAATTTATATTTTAACATATAATGATACATTATAGAATTTTAGAAAGATAACTTTAATTTGCTATTGGTTAATAGAGAGCAAAATAGAAAGCTCTATTCTTTTTCTTCCTTTTTTTCTAATTCTTTTTCTTGTGCATGCGGATTAAATTACCAATATTTAAATTTTATTGCCAATAATTCCACTAATTCCATTCCATCTAAAGTCCCGTTAAAGAGGTAGGGGCCGCCCCTTAACTAAGCTTCAAAATAAAAAGCACTAACATCTCAACTCTCAACTCTGAAAGGACAAATATAAATAATAAAACAATAAAAATAAAAATAAAAACAAGAGACAAAAAAGTCATTCATGCTTACATACACACATGAAACAGAAATATGAAAACAAAAAAAGAAACAAATCATGAACGACAAAATGGTTCTTTCGCTGCGACTGTTGGTGGTGGCGTGGCCTCCATGGCATATGCATAGAGATAGATGTAGATAGATAGATGATGAATGATTGTGGGCAAAAGAAATGAAGATCCAAATTATCATTTTCTTTTGTTTGATATAATTGAAAGAATTTCTTCTAAAACTATTAAATATCATCAACTTGTATCGTTTTGAAATTAATTTTTTTTAAAATTTAAACTGATAAAAAAATACATAAACTGTTATGTATTTGATGTTAGAAATGTATCATAAATTTATTATTATTTAAATTTTAAGTTATTTTTGTTTAGTTAGAATTAGAATTAGGTTTAAACTTTATTATTTTATTATTCCATTCATTGTGACTATAATTATTTTTAACTAGAATTGTAATCGATTTATCTATATATGATAAAGAATATATAATTATTTTGACATTTGAAAGATTATAATTTTGACAAAATGGATTCTAATATTTATTTTTGATAAAATAAATTTAAAAATTTTCAATGACTTAAAAAGAAGAATTAAATTTAAAGTCATTTTTTATATTTTTTAACTTAGTTACCAAAACATATTGAAAATAAAAATTATTATAGTGTCTGTTCAAACGATTATGTAGGAGACAATTTATTTTTGTTATAACGATAGTATAAAATATTGTAATGTGACCTACATCCAGTCTTTATTATAATAATAGTAGAATTTTTACTATAATTTTTAGAAATTACAATTACTAATTTTCTAGAATTTTTTCTAATTCTATCAAGAAAACATACAAATTTCTAACCAAGTTTGTCACCACTAAGCTAACCTAGTTTATATTTATTTACTAAGTGCTCAACCAACTTAATATTGTGCTCTCAATCTTTATTTTCAAAACTTGGTCAATTTCCCTCTTATATAGGTGTATTACTTCCGATATGTAAAGTTGTCCTTGGAGACAAAGTTTGAACATAAAGGACAGTATAGGTGTAGCTTTCTTCACCATGGATGAGTGGCAACAACGGTAGTGGCACAAGCAGCAGCAGAGGCGTTTCGCAAAGTGCAAAGGATCGTGGGTGGTGATAATGTCCTTACTAATACTGTTGGCAGCTAAAGTTGTTCTTGTTGTACTCCTCAAATCAACACCTTTGATCTTTTCTTTGAGTCCAAATTTTGATGCTTTTTCTTCCATCAATTTGATAAAAATAATTTGGTGCCAAGAATGAAAAAAATCATTTTTCCTCTGATTTTGTCTTTTACCCGAATTGGTACAACAGCACAATATTTCAACAATGATGGTTCTTCTTTTATGCTTATTTGGTATATTGAAAGTTAGACTATGTTGCTAACTCAACCCTAAATTAATCTGCATAAATAATATCAATGATGGACTATATTTTTGCCACTAAATTAATAATATAGGCCTGCAAAATAATACACTCACCAAACTATAATTTAGACTTTTAAACCCAATCAAATAATATTTATCATCAAAAATAAAGATATTATTTTCTAAATTCAACAATTTTCTACTTGACGACAAATATAATATATATGAGATAATAATCAAAATAAACTAAAAGAGATGAAAATTAGAAATTTACCTTTGATGATACTTTTTTAATTTGATGTGCACCCCTTTTTAGGGATGTGATAGAAGATTTTGTGTTGATTTAGAATTTCTCAATAAAATTGAATTATTTCGTTGTAAGTATAATCTAGACTAACAATTAATTCTCCATCAAAGTTTAATTTTGGTTGTCACAAGTCCAACCCAATATAGATAACCAAGGGTATTACTGTATTAGTCCTGGTTCGTTCTCTATAGAAATTACAATCGAGTGCTCAATTATTGGTTATGAAGTTCAAGGGGGTTGGATTGATAAAAGTGCAAGAAATTAAAAAGGCAAAAAATGTAAAGAAAACAATTAAAGATAACAAATACTAAAGAGAGACATTCATGACAAAGATTGATGATCTAGGATTTCTATTCAAGTAATTAATTATCATACAATAGTTAACAAGAGCTAATCCTATTTCGTCATCCCCAACATTAGAAGAAGGTACAATGTTATCTTCACGCTGAGAGAAAGTCAAATAAGACTAGTTAATCTCAATCCATAAGTCCTAATTAACTTACTAATTGAATTAGCAAGAGATTAGAGTCAATGAAAATAATATTAACTAACAACTCTAGATCACCAACATAAATTGGGTATTAATGACTCAAGATTGCCCAATTTCTCTTTCCAAGCCAAAAATGCTAAAAAACTACTCTAAAATCCAACCAAATATTTTGTCAAACACTTAGAAGGCATAAAATAAAAGCATGGGAAAATAACAAGAAATATAAAATCTAATAACTACCAATTGCAAGAAAACGATAATAACAACTCAATTAAACAATAAAGAAACATAAAACGTAAATTGCATCAAATGAAATGGAAATTAACAAGAGTTCATCAACATGAAAGAGACAAAAAGAGAAATTAACAAGAAGAACTAAGAAGATCGAGGTAAATCAATAAGGAAGAGTAAAGAAAACTAAATCAAAACAAGTAATTAAACCTAAATCTAAGATAAAATTAAACTAAGAACCCTAATTTCTAGAGAGAAGATGGAGCTTTTCTCTCTAGAACTAACCTAAGGCATGTTTTCTACACTGTCTAATTGCTCCCCCTTTGTCTCATCTTGAATTCTGCATCAAATAGCCTCATAAATGAGTTGGATTTGGGCCTGGATGGCTCAGAAATTACCACCAACGTGTTGCCTTTAATGAGGTCACGTGACCAACGTCACGCGTGCGCATCGCTGGTATTTTTTTAAAATGTGGGATGATTTAATGTACGGAGTACAAATCGGACCGTCCAAGTTTTAAAAGGTACAGAAATCGGACTGTCCGATTTTTGTACTCGGACCGTCCGATTTGTGTTGAAAAAATTAAAAAAATTTGGAGTACACAAATCGGACCGACCGATTTGTAGAGGTACAGAAATTGGACTGTCCGATTTGTGTCACAAATCGGACTGTTCGATTTGTGTTTAAAAAAAATTAAAAAATTTGAGGTACAGAAATCGGACCCTCCGATTTGTGTACTTCCACAAATTTGAAAAATATCAAAAATTACAACGTTAAAGTATATCACCACTTCTACTTCCATAACAAAAAAAAATTAGCCTGTGATAAAAGATTTTGTGTTGATCTAGAATTCCTCAATAAAATTGAATTACTTCATTGCAAGCATAGTCTAGATCAACAACCACTCCTCCATCAAAGTTTAATTTTGGTTGTCATAAGTCCAACCCAATAGAGATAACCAAGAGTATTAGTCCTGGGTCGTTCTCCTTAGGAATTACAATCGAATGCCCAATTATTAGTTATGAAATTCAAGGGAGTTGGGTTGATAAAAGTGCAAGAAATTAAAAAAAAGCAAGAAATGTAAAGAAAACAATTAAAGATAACAAATACTAAAGAGAGACATTTATGGTAAAGATTGAGGATCTAGGCTTTCTATCCTAGTCATTAATTATCATACAATAGTTAACAAGAGCTAATCCTATTTCGTCATCCCCAACATTGAAAGAAGATACAATGTTATCTTCACATTAAGAGAAAGTCAAATAAGACTAGTTAATCTCAATCCATAAGTTCTAATCAACTTATTAATTGAATTAGCAAGAGATTAGAGTCATTGGAAACAATATTAACCAACAACTCTAGATCACCAACATAAGTTGGGTATTAATGACTCAAGATTGTTCAATTTCTCTTTCTAAGCCAAGAATGCTCAAAAACTACTCTAATATTCAACCAAACATTTTGTCAAACACTTAGAAGGTATCAAATAAAAGCATGGGAAAATAATAAGAAATATAAAATCTAACAACTACCAATTGCAAGAAAACAAAAATAACAACTCAATTAAACAATAAAAGAACATAAAACATAAATTGTATTAAATGAAATGAAAATTAACAAGAGTTCATCAACATAAAAGAGACATAAAAAGAGAAATTAACAAGAAGCACTAAGAAGATTGAGGCAAATCAACAAGCAAGAGTAAAGGAAACTAAATCAAAACAAGTAATTAAACATAAATCTAAGATGAAATTAAACTAAGAACCCTAATTTCTAGAGAGAAGAGGGAGCTTCTCTCTCTAAAACTAACCTAAGGCATGTTTCCTACACTATCTAATTGCTCTCCCTTGTCACATCTTGAATTCTGCATCAAATAGCCTCAGAAATGAGTTGGATTTGGGCCTGGATGGCTCATAAATCGCCCCCAACGTGTTGCCTTTAATGAGGTCACGTGATCAACATCACACGTGCGCGTGGTCGATGCGTGCGCGTCGCTGGCAAATTTCCTCCTCACACATACGCGTGGGTGACGCGTGCGCGTGGCCTTGAGTTCTCCAAATGCTCATTTCTTCATGAGTTTTCCACTTTGCATGCTTTTCTCTTCACTTCTTTCATCCAATCCTTGCTTTACGAACTTGAAATCACTCAACAAACATATCAAGGCATCGAATGGAATTAAAATGAATTAGATTTAGCTATTTAAAGGCTTAAAAAGCATGTTTTCACTTAAGCACAAATTTAGGAAGAATTACAAAAACATGCTATTTCATTGAATAAATGTGAGAAAAATTGATAAAACTCACCAAATTCAATACAAGATAAACCATAAAATTGGGATTTATCAGGATGCTCCCATCCCCGTAATATGAGCTTTTTTACACTAGCTGAAAACATACTTGGCAAAGCCAACTATACAAACTAAATTATGTACATGCTTTCAAGAACTAGCTTCTATGTCAGTAACAGATTAAAATAACAGCATTAAAGCTTAAAAGTTCAGTTCAAATAAAATAAACTAGAATCCTAATCAAACTTAATAATTCTAGACCTCTCATATTCTCATATATATCATTTTCACTCTCCCTCCTAGCATTAAGGAGGATGTAAAAATAATTCGGAACCTACACAAAAATGTTAGATGCTTAAGAACAGTTCAAAAATATCAGAGTGCATAATATTTAAATAAATCATCCAATAGTCAAATAAAACAGGAGATAAAATTAAAATGTCTCACAAAAACTAAAGTAGCAAAAGCAGAAACAAATCAGTAGTAGTATCAAGCTTTATTGGGAATTCAAACTTCATTTTCTGTCTCCAAGGGCTCCTCTTCCTTAGGATCAGACCGAATATACTCATCATGTATCTTGTCTGCATACTTGAGGAGTACTTTAACTATTTTTTTTTTTGTATTTTTCCATGGTGTTCTCATATTGTACCGCAAGTCTTCTATCTTGTTTGCTTGTATTGATCAAATGCTTGGACAAGTTGATGAACTCATTTAGCATATGTTTGACAACTCCTATAAAAAATCCATCTTATGAGAAAGTGGTTGATGTTTCAGGCATTAATGAAAATGGTACGTCCATGTCTTCCTCTTCTTCATGCAACGCTTCTCTCTTAGCTCTAATGTTCTTTTTCACAATTTGTTTTAATGCATCAACATCTTTAATATAAGAATTTCTATTCTCATAGGGCCTTGTTGAGATCAACACTAAAGTATTAAAAAATTAGAGTAAAAACATACCATATGAAAGAGACAGATTTTTATCACTCTTAATGCAATCATGTGTCTCGTCATGAGATATACAAATGAAACGGAAACTTTCATGATTATGGCAAATAGCACTAGGTATCACAAAAAGAAATTCTTTAAAAAGAACCACTTTAAGAAAGTAGGATATGATTTATGATACAATAGAGTTGGACTCGAACAGGACCTAGAGGTTTGTGAGTAGTAGGAGTAAGAGGTAAGACCATCATTAAGAGAAATGTTCACTCACATACAGGCCAAGGCCTCTTGGTAAGTCAAAAAGATATCATCATCCCATCTTCTTGATGTGTAGGCATTAACTTCCTCATCAACATAACCAAGAGCCTTACTAATGGAATCTTTATCAAGAGTAATTTCACGACCTTTCACATATGAGTGAATATTTTTTTTATGATAAAACATATTTGGCATAAAACTCTCTAACTAAATCAGGATATACAGGCTTTTGGATGTCAAAGAGAGGATTCCAGTCAAGAAATTCAATATTTTCAATGAAATCAAGGCCTTTTGGCTAAAACAGAAAATTCAGCAATGTAGGTGGAACTCAAAGGCCGATTTACAACAACATTTTTGTAAAGATCATGGTTCATGAAATTAGAGAAGAAAAGAAGATTATAATGAGAATGTGAAAGATTGGTCAAATAAGACTTAAAACCAATAGGGTCCAAATCATCAGGTTCTTTACTGACTTAGAATGTATCGAGGGTTACCTCAATTGGAGCGAGTGTAGGGAGGCAAACAAGAGGTGGAACAAGAGTTAGGACAAGTGGCCAGATGGGAAGGTGCCGACATGGGAGGTTCATCCTTAGTAATAGGGTGTTTTTCTTTGCCGATGCTGGGGCGAGAGGTGCTTGGAGCCTGAGATGCTGTTGTCATCTGACGAACAATGGTCTTCATCCTTGCCATAGGTTCGGTGTTGGCAAGAGAAGGTGAGGAGGAGTGTGAGTGAATATAGATATGAGCTGAGGAAAGATTACAAAGGTATAAAGGAGAGCTTGGGTGGTTTTTGACAAACATGCCTCTTCTGGTAGCAGTTTTCTTTTTTCTCTTATAGACTCTTAGGGCGTTTTGGTTTTCAAGAAAAAATTGAAGTGAAGTGTGTTAAGTTTGGAAAACAAATATTAAAATGATGATTAAATATTATTAAAATGTTAAATGGGTATTTATTATAATATTACCAATTGTTTGTTATTTAATGAATTTGGTTTAGTGGGCAGGAAAGAAAAATATTGGTCCAATTAAGCAAGCCGATCTTGATCGACAAACAAGTTTAGCCTTATACCAATTTGTTTCAAATACAGTGGCTGAACTTTGAAAATGAAAGAAAAGAAGGAAATTGCCTAAGTTCTTCAAAAGCCCTTTCGGTTACTCCCAATCTTGGTAACTGGAACTTGAAATTTATTTCAATTAATTCCTTGAAACTTATACCAAAAGCTTCTCTCTTCTCTCTCTTCTCTCTCTTGCTTTGGTCACGTCACTCAATCTTCCAAGAAAGAAAGAAAGAAAAGAGAAAGCACAGAGGCTATGAAGTTTTGAAAGACAAAAAGATTGTTGCCATATCAAAACAAAGAAAAGGGGATGCAACCGAGTAGCTAGTCTCTCTTGGTCAAAGCACAGCAAAAGTTTATTTCCTCTTTTGTGCTACGACGAGGAACCAAGAAGAAAGCCGCAAGTTCTTAAGCATGGAAGAAGCAACAATGGAGAACGTGAAGCTATCTTGGGTCAGAAGCACATCAATGCTCAGAATCAAAACTTGGGGCCAAAGTCAAGCTGGGTCAAGATTGAAGAAGTTTAAAAAAAAGGATGAGAGAGAAGAGGTAAGATGCATGCAATAGTCTCGGCCTTCTCTCTCCTCTCTGTTGAAGCCGTCGCAAGTCTCTGATGTTGGAGAAGAAGATAGTGTGAGGGTTCAACTTGATTCAACCTTGGAAGCTTCACTCTTCTATATTAAGGGTGAACGGCCAATGGTTGAAAGTAAGGAGAGTAAGTGAAAAATATAGAGTTCACTCTCATAGCTACCCAAGCTATTAGAGTTTTTCTCCTTTATGTAGTATATTAGTATTTTCTTTTTCTCCGTTTTGATCTGTCTGGGTCTTATTGTAAAAGGCAAACATGGAGAGGTTTGTAAGAAAAAGTCAATGAGAGAAAAAAGGAAATGAGTTAAACTAGGAGAAAAAGCCATAAGATCTCTCAGGTTTGCTTTGTACATTTTTTTATTTTGTGTCATGATCCTGTGGGGATTCCCTTGTAAGTTGGGTTAGCATTTTGTTGTTGAAAGCTAGATTGAGGTCTAGTCAAATTCGAATTGGGTTTAGAATCTAGATTTGTTCCAGATAGGATTGGGTATATCCTATGGAAGAATTGGTGTTTGTAATATTGAAAAAGAGATAGTGAAATTCTATCATAGTTGTGATTGAGACTGGATGTAGGCTACATAGCACTAAGTAGCTAAACCATGCCGGACAAGGTATAAAAGGCACATCTGATCTTGGCTTATAGTATCCTAGAGCTAATGAATTTGGTGCAGTAGGTTATTGTGATGTAGATTATGCGGGTGATCGTATGGATAGAAGAAGCACTTCGGAAATGTGTTGCTTTCTTGGAAAGGCTCTAAATATTTGATCAAGCAAAAAGCAAGCCACTGTTGCTTTATCCACAGCTGAAGCTGAATACATCTTCGCATCTACTTGTTGTTCGCAATTAATTTGGCTTAAAAAACAACTTGAGGATTACAAACTGAAAATTAATAGTATTCCCTTACTTTGTGATAACATGAGTGCAATAAATTTTTCAAAAAATTCTATGTTGCACTCAAGAACCAAGCACATTAAAGTGAGATATCATTTCATTAGAGAACATGTACAAAAAGAAACTATTAATATTCAATTTGTAAAATCTGAAGAGCAATTGGCTGACATTTTCACTAAACCAGTGTGTGAAGAAAGATTTTGCAAGCTTAGAATTGAACTGGAAATGTTTGATATTAATTCTGTTGTTTAATAATAATTTTCTGGTCTCTGTGTTGTTTTGTCTCGTAGGTAGTAGGGAGACAAAACTGGGCAAGTGAACTCTTCACGAGGAGGTTTGAACAAAACCGAGAAAATCTCTGGAAATATGTGCCTTATAGCCCAGCAAACTGTACCCACCTTTGGGCCTATGTAAGACAAGCTTTGTTCACATGATATAGGCTCATTATTTTAAATCATAAATTTTTATTTAATTTAATTTAATCGTATTATGTTATCATTTCATTCCATCTGAAGTCATGTCAGTCTTAATCTTTTATCATTCCTTATGACTTGTCTTTTCATATTTCATGATTTTAAATTTAAAACTCTTGAAAATAGTTTCATTAAATGACTTTGCTTTAAAAGAGAAGTTTTCACTCAGCATTAATGACGATTATCAAGTTCTAACCTCTCTCTTCCACTTTTTATTTTCGTCGCTCTCTATCTTCCCTTTCACCATTTTTTCTTTTCACAATGAGAAAGAAGACTGCAACCAGAAGAGGCACAGGAGCCTTCATACCACCCAAAAACACTCCTCACTCCAAACAACCCTAGTCACACACTCACATACACATTCACTCCCATTAATCTTCTTCCTACTCGTCCCACTCATTCGAATCCATGGCAAGAAAAGTCATTTATCCAAAAGCATCCTCTGCATGAAAGAGGCTGAATCCTCTCGTGGCAAAAGAAGAAAGGAGAAGGGACCCATGCATGAAGAGGAAGACCAACCATCATTACCTCCTTATCGTTCCACTCCTCACCCCACCGATCGCTCTGCTCCTAGCAACCGTCCTTTTAGAGGTCTGAAAAGAACTGTTCTCCAAAACACTAGGGAGCTTCCTAATCCTGACTCTCTAAATTTCAAGCAAAAGTATGGTAAAACTCACTCTCACTATGATCCTCACCGGTTTGCATCATGTGCTGATTATGAGTTTCATAAATAAATTCTTGCAAACTGTACTCTCTGTTCTTTCTTTGTTGTTGACCTCGATGTATTAACTGAAAAAGGGATCGATTTTAAAAATAATTTTCATGATCTGAAATGGTCCCCCATTTTCAAAATCAGAAAGCCTGTTTACCTGAATTTAGTACACAAATTTTTTGCGATTGCACTTTTTCATGATGAAGAACTTCACTCTTTTGTCAAAAATACTTGGTTTGTCTTGAATGCCGAAACCATTGGTGCTGCCCTGGATTATGTGGACACAGGGGTAAGGGTGTATATGTCTGGTAAATCAGATAATACTGTTGGCATCTCTCATCAAGATGCCTTGGCTCGAATCTGTGAAAATTTTTTTTCTATGGATGGAACAACTCCTTCTCATAAGGCCCTAGGACCTGTTAGGGCTCTGTTACATCGCATAATCACCCATATTATTATGCCTCAGTGGTTCTTTTCAAAAGGTAACTGTATGTGACACTCTTGTGCTCTATGCTATTTTGAACTTCATTCCCATCTCTTTTGCATATTTTATGATACGTCACATGTGGGACTACGTTAAGAGTGATAAAAAGAGTTTTTTACCCTATGACATGTTTCTAACTTGTTTGTTTGAATACTTTAACATTGATTTGAGCAATGAGCCTATTGAAAATAAAGTGTCTACTATCAAAGGTGGTGGTGTACCACAGCAAGCAAAAGGTAAAAATGTCAAAGGCACTAAGGCTTCATGTTTGACAGTGAAGATGAAAGCCTCCCCTCTCCTTCAATTGCTGGTACATCTGATTCCTACAAGTACCTATTCTCTAGAATGGTTAAAGATGTTCTTTTGGAATTTACTTTCATGACCAAGCAAATAGTCAAATCAAGCAAGGAAGCTCGAAAGCTTACAACACAAAATGAAAAATCATGGATGAAATCTCATGATAGAATGGCTATACTCCTCAAGCACCTGGACTCATTTGATGAGAATATAGAACCATTCGAAAAGAAGGATGAATTTTAAGAATCTAAAGAAGAGGAATCTGATGCCTAGTTTGCTCCTTACTGCCTCAGAAAAATCTTTATTTTGATAACTCTGGATTTGGAACTATGAAACTGTTTTCATTTGTCTTGAACTTTATTTTTTGTTGGATGACTGTAATAACCTTAACTTCATTTGGTACAATTTATGTGGTTTGTATGACTTAACATTTTGGCTGCATTACTTGCTATGTTGTATTTGTAGGTGTCCCTCCTTGATGTCAAAAGGGAGAAAAAGCATAAAATAAATTGAAACAGCTTCATGTGCTCTATTTTAGTGCTTTGTTTTAGCTCTAATTTGGTTTTGAGCACTATTTCATGTCTGATTGCTTTCATAATACATTTTGCTCTAATTTGTCTTCAATGCCTCCTATTTTAGATCTAAATATGAATATTGGACTGATTGGCTTGTAATTTTTGCATGATTTATTTTAGATTTTAATTTGATATTGGGATTAGTTTTTGATATACGTTTGGGAACATTCTGCCATGTTCTGTTTGAAGGATTTTAAAATCTTGAAAATTTTTCAAAAAGGGTCACTTTTTACCTGATCAAAAGAACACATCATTACTTGTATATAGGAATTATTCTTGCGTTCTAAACAGGTTAATAAGGGTACACATTAAGGGGGAGCATATTGATCAAAAGAAAGGGGGAGAAGTCCATAAATCATCAAAGGGAAGTTTTCTCTCCTAATCTTTTTATTTTCAATTTATTTTTTTAATGTTTGTCATCAAGGAGGAGATTGTTGAGTTTAGAAAATAAATATTAAAATAATGATTAAATATTATTAAAATGTTAAATGGGTATTTATTACAATATTACCAATAGTTTGTTTAATAACTTTGGTTTTGTGTGCAGGAAAGAAAAATATTGACCCAATTAAGCAAGCCCATCTTAATCACCAAACAAGTTTAGCCTTATACCAATTTGTTTCAAATATAGTGGCTAAACTTTAAAAATGAAAGAAAAGAAGGAAATGACCCAAGTTTTTTAAAACTGGAACTTGAAATTCATTTCAATTAATTCCTTAAAGCTTCCACCGAAAGCTTCTCTCTTCTCTCTCTTACTTTGGTCACGTCACTCAATCTTCCAAGAAAGAAAGAAAGAAAAGAGAAAGCACATAGGCTATGAAGTTTTGAAAGGCAAAAAGATTGTTGCCATATCAAAATAAAGAAAAGGGGCTACAACTGAGTAGCTAGTCTCTCTCAGTCAAAGCACAACAAAAGTTTATTTCCTCTTTTATGCTACAATGAGGAACCAAGAAGAAAGCCACAAGTACTCAAGCATGGAAGAAGCAACAATAGAGAACGTGAAGCCATCTTGGGTAAGAAGCACATCAACGCTCAAAATTAAAACTTGGGGCAAAGTCAAGCTGAACGGTCGATATTGAAGAAGCTTGAAAAAAAAGGATGAGAGAGAAGAGGTAAGATGCATGCAACAGTCTCGGCCTTCTCTCTCCTCTCTGATAAAGCCGCCGCAAGTCTCTAATGTTGGAGAAGAAGACAGTGTGAGGGTTGAACTTGATTCAACCTTGGAAGTTTCAATCTTGTATATTAAGGGTGAACGGCTAAGGGTTGAAAGTAAGGAGCATAAGTAAAAAGCACAGAGTTCACTCACATAGCTACCCAAGCTGTTAGAGTTCTTCTCCTTCATGTAGTTTATTAGTATTTTCTTTTTCCCAGTTTTGATCTATCTGAGTCTCATTGTAAAAGACAAATATAGAGAGGTTTGTAAGAAAAAACTAATGAGAGAAAAAAGACAGTGAGTTAAACTAGGAGAAAAAGCCATAAGATGTCTTAAGTTTGCTTTGTACATCTTTCTATTTTGTGTCATGATCCTGTGGGGATTCCCTTGCAAGTTGGGTTAGCACTTTGCTGTTGAAAGCTAGATTGAGGTTTAATCAAATTCAGATTGGGTTTAGAATATGGATTTATCCCAAATAGAATTGGGTAGATCCTAGGGAAGAATTGGTATTTGTAATCTTGAAAAAGAGATAGTGAAATTCCATCATAGTTGTCATGGAGACTGGATGTAGGATACCTGGCACTAAGTAGCTGAACCAGGATACATCTTGTAACACCCTACCATACAGAGTCTTATGCTTAAGTCATAATTCAGAGATGGCAAGGTATTACGACCTCTAAAATAAAAATTTAGTAAGTATAGTAGTATGAATGATTGATTATAACTAGGAGCCTTTGTAGAAAAATGGGTAAAGAAAAAATCGCAACTCGAATGCGCAACACTCCGATCGATAACGTAACGAACAAGGATAACCAACACGAGATTATATATATACAAAGGAGTGTCAAAAATAGGAATATCAAGACTCAAAATCCGGCTGCGAAGATAACCGATCCGAGCTTAGCAATATATACATATGATAAAATAAGAAAAACCCCAAAGGAAACCCAAAGGGACACAAATACAGAAACCTATTCTCCAAAATCTCCCATAAGAGGAGTCATCACAGTTTGTATTATTTAATGGAGATAAAAGTATCTAAGCAAAATATATAAACTAAAACAGAGTCCCCAAGAACAAAGGATCTTCGCTAATTCAGAAGTCTCCAGCAGGCCTCAGCGAGAAACCTCACGTCCTGCATCTGAAAACCACAAAATCCGCATGGGTGAGAACCAGAGGTCCCCAGCATGGTAATAGCTTCCACATATATAATACATAATAATAGAGGAAAGCCAAAGGCAATCCTAGAACTTCCTCCACATAATTCAAAGCTTATAAACAAGCTAAACCATATGTGGCGACTGACTAAAGATTCTTTAGTCTAACTAATACTTCCATTTCCAATTCCTTCACACCTCCCAACCACCAGCAGGAGTATAATGTAGCAAACACAGTTATATCAAACAAGAAATATACAAATATGAACAAATAAGGCATTTAGACTATTAGCAAGTAATATGCAGTCAAATAGGCAATCTCAAACAATTCATATAGTATGCATATGATGAATGTCTGTCCCTAGTGGCTGGTGATATCATCTGTCGGCTATAGAGCCAACCCTACAAGTCCTGGTAGCTAACCATTGGACTGTCCCTCTGTCACGCATCCCCAACTCGAGTTATACTCATCATAAACTTGATCATAATCATGATCTATATCCATCACCTTCAATGGTGAATATTTACGGGGGCGAGCTTATCCGGGTCTTTCACAGTGCCCGGCCATACTTATGACATAGGGTCAAAAGAGCTTCAAGTCTCAACCTGGAGCACGTGGTGGCTAGCCACTGCTTCCTCCCAGGGAAACTCTCATCTCCAACAGTGGAAGTGCAACATTCACAATGCATTCAACAGCATATATGCATTTATACTTAGCCATAATCATGGCTCCGCCGTAACACGGCAATAATCTAGCCACCCGGCTCACGGTTAAATCCATAACCAGCCATTCGGCTCACGGTTAAATCCATAACCAGCCATTTGGCTCACGGTTAAATCCATAACCAGCCATTTTATTAACAATTATGGCCCTTCGGCCCATGGCATAACAAGCACTTCCACCACCATCCTCCACCTCTCACATAATCATCTTTGATCCTCATTGATCATTCATTTTTTTCCCTTGCTTCACTCACAAATTACCACATTCACTAGCCCTTCTTCTCATAGCTAGACATATCATAATGATTTAAGACATAAATGGTGAGATCGGAGGCTTAGAAGTATGAGATTTGGCTTTGAAAACTCAAAAATCAACTTTGGAATGAAAACAGGGCCACGCGTACGCACACTCCACGCGCACGCGTGGATGGTCACAAAACTCATCGGCGCGTATGCGTCATGCATGCTAACGTGTGGATTGAAAATTAGCCAATCGACGCGCACGCGTTAGCCACGCGTACGCGTGGGTACTCTCGTGCCCCAGGCACAAAACTGGCATAGTTCAGGCACAACCCTCTGGAAAATGGCTGGGCATTGGGTGCAGCACATCGGTGCGCCCGCGCACGCGTGGATGGCGCTTTCTGGAAGAACGGCGCGTACGCGCCAAGTGCGCCTACGCGTGGGGGATTATTCTGCTAAAATTTTTCTAAGTTAAAAGCTGCAGAATTCACCAATTCAACCCCCAATCTTCCGACGGACATAACTTTCTCATTTTAAATCGTTTTTTACCCGTTCTTCGAACGGCATGGACATCCCGGATCCAATTTCATTTCTAAATAGATTTGGCACAAAATGGAGATTCGTAGTCCAAGTTATGTCCCGTCAAAGTATGTCCAAAAACCATATTTTCATACAAAACCACAAAGTGCCATTTTCAAAATAAGCCATTTTCAACTCTTTTCAAAATCAATCAAAACATGCCAATTTCATCCCTTTTCTTTAAAATCAATCAAAATATATCAAATTCAACATCAAGCCTCCTCAACTCACACATTGACACTTTATCACAATTTACAAAATCACTATCCCATCATTTTAACCTACTTTACCCAAGTGGTTCAAACCCAAACACATTGACATATCATATACTCTTCCTCATGCCAATTTTCAACAACACCAATTCCAATAAATCATCATTGTACACAATCAATATCATACTCACCATCAACATGGTTCAATCCACAATTCAACCATAACCAATCATCAAGCATATATCACAACATGCATATTTCTCATACATCATACCATCAAGGTATCAATAATCATCATCACATATATGACCACATCATATATTTCAACCATCCAACAATATCAACAATTCAATGTCTATCTTAGGGCCTCTAGCCTAAGTATTTCCTACCACATTACATATTAGATACGGGAAACCGAGACCATACTTTAGCCGATTTTCCAAGCTCAACTGGAGCACTTCCAAACCACTTTTCCTCAAGCTCTCAAGGCCTCAACACCTCCAAGAACAGATTTTTCACCACAAAATCCCTTTTCAAGCTTTTCAATATCACCAATCAAGTTTCAACATTCACACATACACAACCTAAGTCACAATCATCATACCCATACACAACATCTCAATACCCAAATATCATAGAACCACAAATTACACTAGGGTTGAGAATCTTACCACACCCAAGGTCCAAGGAGACAAGATTAACCTTCTCCTTCTAGAGAGTTGGGTCCTATAACATCAAAGAGCCCAAAATCTCAACATTTTTACTCATTAAACTCGAAATCAAAGCTGGAAATTTGAAGAGCAAAACGTGGCTTACCTCAAGATTAATTGTATAGATTTTGTAGAGCTCTCCACGGTGAATGCGTGGCCGCAAACGGAGCGGCAATCGGAGCTCTAGATAAAAAGTTATGGTGGTTTGAAGATCAAGTGAGAGATAGAAGTTTGAGAGAGTGTTCTTCCCCCATTTCCTCTCTTTTTCAGCGTGTGTGTGTGTGGCTAATGAGGAGAGAGAGTGCTGAAAACTAGGGTTTTGGTTTAGTTATGTTGGGCCAAGGGCCTACTTTGGGTCCGGTTGGCCCGGTTTGGCCCGTTCGGTCCAATCTTGGTCCGAATTCTATAAAATTGGTACCGAAATTCTCGTTTCAATCTCCTCTATCACATTTAGCCACAAAAATCACATTTTGGGCTTTCTAGAATAAATTCTCATTTATGGGTTAATTAGCCGTTAATTAACTGGATTTTACACATCTTGTGTTATTTCTTCTTCTCTACTTCAATTCTATTTCTGTTGCTTAGGAGACAAAATGAAAATGTCTCTCAACTCGGTACGAGACAAAAATAAAATTATCTCCTAAGTTTCTGTGAGAAAGTAAAAGTAATATTCAGCAAAAAAAGAAGATAAGATTCAACCCCCATTCTCTTAGTCACTGATGACCATCAAAATTTATGGAGATGGTTTCAAATATAAAGAAACAACCGCATATATAAACAAAAGATTGGACTTTTATCACTTTTGAAAAAAATTGAAAAACAAAAGAAAACAAATAAAAAATAATAAAATCATGTTTGGAAAAAAATGTGAACAAAAACTGAAAAAGTAGTACTAAAAAATCACTTAAAGCTATTTTGTTTTTGAGAAAAGACAAAAAGTAAGATATAGATACATAATAAAATAATAAGAAAGCTCATTCATAATGAGAAACTCTTATAAAGGTCCGAGAGATGTGTTTTAAGGAAATATATGGGACCACAAAAATAAAGATTCAAGCTTGATCCACATCCTTTGTTTTTTTTTTATTTAACAAATTTAGTGTCAATATTACTTTTTTACATTTCTTATCTCACTTCAATATATTTTATTCTTAAGTACAAAAATATATTTTTAAAAATATTTATAGTATTTATGTTGTTACACAACAAAACAATATTTTTGGCTTTTAATTTATAATTAGCTAGTTGTATTTTCAACTAAAGCAATTGAGAATAATAAGATGATGCATCTATATGCTCAGTCTCGATTGTAGAAAGAGTAATCATAGCTTGCTTTTTGTTTAACCAAACATTGAGGGAATTACAAAAAAGCAACAAATCCCAGTTTTGTTCTTATGGCTCACTTTATCTCCCACAAAATCTGCATCATAATAATCAATAGCAAAAAATTCATCAGATTTTGGATACCCCAAACCATAATTAAATGTATCTTGAATATATCTAATGATCCTTTTTCACAGCTAAAAGATGGAACTCCTTTGGTTATGATTGGAATCTAGAAAAAACTCCAACACTTTGTATAATGTCCAGTTTAGAGGAAGTAAAATACATGAGATATCTTGTTTCATCTACATCTTTTTCCTTTTCATCTTTGTCCAACCTTAAATTTGGGTGCATTGGTGTGTCAACAGACTTGGTATTTTTCAACTCGAATTTCTTCATTAACTCTTTGGCATACTTCTCTTGGTGCACAAAAGTACTATTAGGAGATTCCTTAATTTGAAGGCAAAAAAAATGTAAATACTTCCATCATATTCATGTCAAATTCATTAGTAATTAGCTTTTCAAAATATGCACACAAAGATTCATTAGTAGAATCAAAGATTATATCATCAATATAAACTTGAATAAGAATAAAATAATCATTAGAATTCCTAATAAATATAGTAATATCGGTGATGCCTCTTTAAAAATAATTTTTTAACAAGAAAGAGCTAAATCTTTCTTATCAAACTCTAGGAATTTGTCTCAAATCATAAAGGGTTTTTAAAAGTTTAAAAACATGATTTAAAAATTTTTTATTTTTAAAATTGGGAGGTTGTGTCACATATACTTCTCTATTTATTATGCCATTGAAAAAAAATATATTTGACATCCATTTGAAATAACTTAAACTCTTATAGTGAGCAGCATAAACAAGTAATAATCTTATGGCTTCCATCCTTTCAACTGGTGCAAATGAGTCATCAAAATCAATACCTTCTTTTTGATCATATTGTTGAGCCACAAGTCTTGCATTATTTTTTGCTATGCTTCCATCTTCTCTCAACTTATTACAAAATGTCCACTTTGTTTCAGCTACTGTTTTTTCATTGGAATCAAGTATAAGGGTCCACACATTGTTTTCTCAAATTGTTGCAGCTCTTCTTCCATAACCTTGACCCATGAAAGTTCTCCAAGGGTCCACACATTGTTTTAAACTTAGATAAGAAAAAAGTATTCGTTAAATAACCGTTGCGAAACTAGCCGTTGAGAAGTATCTACTTGTTGCAAAAACACTTATAAATATCAACTATTAACGATTCAGCAACTCCATTCCAAATCTGGTTTCGCACCTCAAAAGAATACTAAAAAGAACCTAAAGTCAGAGCTAGAAATTTTGATGATATGTTTAACGAGGCTTTGTATGGCTAGTTATTTGCACAATATCAACAAGGGTAAAGAAAAGATGTAGAGCGAGCATTTGGAGTGCTGCAAGCATGTTTTGTAATTATACGTGGTCCGGTGCGTTTTTGGGAAAAGAAAAAACTTGCAAATATAATGCGAGCTTGTATTATATTGCATAATATGATTGTTGAGGATGAAAGAGACACTTAT
Source organism: Arachis duranensis (assembly GCF_000817695.3). NCBI lineage: Eukaryota > Viridiplantae > Streptophyta > Magnoliopsida > Fabales > Fabaceae > Arachis > Arachis duranensis. Next base: position 94,091,493 of record NC_029781.3, read on the forward strand.
GCAAAAAAATTTTCTCAAGACTTAGAATATGATAATGTGGAAAACAACTTATCACAACGTCAGTTGGGAGAGAAAGATTTTGTACTATACCATCAATTTCTTCAAAGAAATGCCCAACTTTAAAATAGGTAGCAACATAGACAGTTGAAAGAGGACTTGATTAAACACATATGGCAATTTCACAATATTTGTCGTTAACTATAGAATTTAACTATGTTATTTTTATATTAAGTATTATTACAAATTAATGTAATCTTGAATTATATATTGTGTTATTTTTATATATGATTTTTTAATATTAATATTTTTTAACAATAAATTTTTAAAAAAGTCTAAAAAATTAATAATTTTATTAAAATTTAGCCAGTACTTAACTGTTAAAAATAAAATAAATAATTTTATACTATTGAATGTAATCTTTTACCATTAAATATACTTATGATAATTAATTAATAACTATATATTACAATTTCTGCTGACCTTTTAATATTCCTTTTATTTTTTACGACAAATAAATTATAAATAAAAATTGAGTTGAATTCTTTATTAATCTAAAAAGAGTAAAAGATTTTAACACAGTAGAGTCTTTCTGACAATTTAAAAAAAATTATATCAACATTAAAGGAACATTATTGTGTATGAGTGCGAGCGTGCTGTGCATTTCTTTAAAGGACGGTGGGCCCAGGTGGGTGTTCTTATTAGGAATAGACCCTTCATCTACTACCCTAAGGACTAGGGTACCTAGCACTTAGCAACGAGTAATGAGTAATGAGTAATGACGCACACGAGATGGTGATATAGGCCCTCCAATAACACAAACAAAAAGCAACTTAAGCAAGTGGGAATTGGGAAATTAAAGCTTGTGCTTTTCAAATACCATAAATTATTGTTACTATTATTATTATAAAATAAATTTTAAATATATTAATATATTAATATTTCAATAAATTTTAATTATTGATCTTAATTATAAAAAATATATATAATACTGATATATCGATGCACTTCAAAACTTTTCATTATTATAGTCCTCACGACTGTGATACGTAGGTATAGGGCTACCCTAAACCCTAAAACGCTTATGTCCATTTGTGCATGCAATGTCTCTTGGTCAACCATGTGAGTGATCTGGTCCAAGTGAGTAATAAGGGTACCTCAATTTGGAAACGGCACTTGAATCATCTAACCCTACTACTACATGGGTAATGATACTAGGAGATATTTATAACTAAATTAGTTATTTAGTCACTAAGATTTATAGGTAGTAGTAGCTAGAGAGTAGTGTACTTGAATTTAATTTTTATTTTTAATTAAGTGTTGAGAGCTTTTGTTCCAAATATAGAAAAAAATTAAAATTCAAAATAAACCAATTATCTTTCGCATTGAAGGGTTTATAAATAAATCAAAAAAAAGATAATTATCCTATTTAATAGTAAATTTTTGAAACCCTTAAAGATGTATGTAATATTAATTTAGTCTATTAAAACTCACGAAGAAATGTCACTTTTATATTTTGAAAGATTTTTAAATCATAATCTCTTCTTTTTATTTATAAAATTTATCTTTTCTAAGTTTCTCCTCTTCTATAAGATTAAAATAACCTAATCTTTATTTAGTCCTCTTGAGGAAATACATTCAATAATTATATATATATTAGTAATAATGATTTAGTTAATTCAAATAATAATAATAACTTCAAATATTTTAAATTGTTACAAAATATTTAATTTAAAACTTTTTATATATTTTATGATTAATGATAAAATATTAAAAATAAATACAGCTATTATATTAATAATAAAAATATATTTAATTTGTTACAAAAATATATTTAATTTTTTTATATATTTTATTATTAATTTATATATAATTATAATTATAATAATTATTGAAGGATATTTTGGTTAAAAAGGCTAAAGTACATATTATTTTAGTCTTGCAAGAAAGAAGGGTGAATATTTTATAAATAAAAAGAAGAAAGTATTATTTAAACATTTAAAAAAAAGTGTTACTTCTAAAAAAAATATGACTTCATTTTATGTGATATTGAATAAGTTTAGGTAAATAAGAGATCGTCTATGTAGATGTCTTGTGTGTTTTTTAATGATCAAAATGATACTAAAGGTACTTTTCAAGAATTAAATTGATGTGACAAATCCTCTAAAAAGTAAATTCATGACATCTGTATTATTTATTAATTAAATTGATACAAATTAAAGGATTGATCAAATTCTAAAGTGATTTGATGTCATATGTATCTTAATTAAGAGTCAAATTACTATTTTAGTTTCAATTAATTACTTCTTAAGGTATTAAACGTAGTTAAATAGGCTCATTTTTTTTTTGCCTAAAATATACTTTTTGTTCTAAAAAATTTTTATTTGCATCAAACATACTCTTGACGGCTAATTTTTCAAAAAATTTAACACCAATTCAACAAGAATTTTATAAGAACAACTCTTAATACAAGCAAATCAAGCATAATTTTCATGCATTATTATTAGATTGGTCTTAAATTTTTTGAAAATTTAGCCATTAAGGGTATATTTGATGCAAATAAAAATATTTGGGACAAAATTAAAACAAAATAAAACATAAGATTATTTTAAAATTTTTGACAAACTTTAGGGACAAAAAATATACTTTACCTTTTTTTATTATAAATGGTTGTGTGATATTCAGTGATATTTTAGTGGTATTGTGTTTTACCCTACTATGGTCTGTTTCAATTTCTTGAAAGAAACAAAATGTAACACCCTAACTATCAAAACTCACGCTTTCGGCTGCGCGACTCTGATAGTTCGGACATTACGACGACTCTTATACTATTTAATACTAAAATATGGTCCTGTTTAAAATTTTAAACCGCAATACCGTTCCAAAATACTTTTGTTATGTAACGTACATCCATACATACAATACAACTTACAAAAACTCACAAAGAGTATATATATATATAATAACTAAAGCAATACACAACATCACATCAACAACTAGATAAACTCTTCGTGACTTCTGCGTCTATATCCTGAAAAGGAAAATTTGTAGGTGGGTGAGAACATCATCCTTGAAAGGATTCTCAGTAGAGGGTTTTTGGAAATTACTATAATAGGATACGCGAGATAAAATCATTTCAGTGATTAATAACCGCCTTATGCATCTTTTCAAAAGCAAAGGTTTACTATCAAGAAAATCTAAAACCTTTTCTGAAAGAGGAAACTGTTCATTTTATTAAAAATTTGAAAGCCTTTCAAAAGGTTTATCCATACTGAACCAAATTAGTCTTTCATACATTTCCAAACCAGAAGCATCAACCATACATGACCTTCGGCCCACCTCATGACCAACCACGACTTTAGGCCCAAATAACCCAAACAACAACCAATCACCATGGTCCAACAGAGTCTTAGTTGCAAACACAATTAGGAAAGTTCAAACACAAACAAACAGTTACAGCAAGTAGAACAATTAGCAGTTAATCACAAGTAATCACAAAGACAAACCAAGTACAATATGTACACCAAAACAATGTCACATAGATGCATATGATGCATGCCTGTCCTAGTGGCTGATGATATCATCTGTCAGTTATAAAACCAACTCAACAAGTCCTGGTAGCTAACCATTGGACTGTCCCTCTGTCGTGCATCCCCAACTCTAGTTATTCACAAGAGATAATCATAATTCACATCCAACACCCTCACTGGTGTATATTCACGGGGGCGAGCTCATCCGAAACTTTCACAGTGTCTGGCCACACTTATGACTAGGGTCAGTAGAGTATCAAGTCTCAACCTGGAGCCCGTGGTGGCTAGCCACTGCTTCTACTCAGGGAAACTCGTACCTCAGATAGTTGAAAGTGCAAAATCACAATATCAATAACTTAGCATGTATGCATTTATTCTCAGCCATAAATCAACATTCATTTTAGCCATCCGACTTAAATTCATGACTCATAGTCAGCCATCCGGCTCATAACATATTTCGCAATCAGCCATAATTCATTATCATACATAGCCATTTCGGCTCATAACAAAATAGCACTTCCACCATCCAACATCATCAAATTCATAAAATCACTATTCAAAGCCATAAATAACTTTTTCTCAATTCACTTCACTTTGAAATCAAATTTCAACTCTTTCCAGCCTTGACTTTAAAGTTCCCATTCCTCAAATTATCTCAGGCTCATAAGCCACTCTTACTTGAAGTAAGTTCCCTTTTAAAAACAAAGCCACCCTCGACATCCTCTTTCCAAAACTTCCAAAACCATAGCAATTTAAAAGATTTATTTTGAAATATTCAAAATCATCCATCCAACAACGGGATTTTATAACAAAAGTCCCTCGGCAGAGTCTCAAGTCTTTAGGGAAGGACAACCTATCTCAATTCTTTAAAAACTCATTGAAACTCTTAAAATCATAGATTCTTAGTTCAAGCAAATAAAAACTGAATTTATTATGAAACCGAGTCATACAAAATCACAAGTTCCAACTCAATCCAAAATCAATTCACTTGAAATGGAACCAGTCCATTTGAATCAAACCACTTTCAGATTTCTTCTTGAAACCAATTCTCTAACCTCTTCCAAAATGTCTCAAATGTAATTATTCAATCAAAAGTCCAATTTCCTTTAAAATTGCTAAAAGCTCCTCTGACCGAAATCTTTAAGTCCAACCAAGAGCAAGAGTCCTTTTTATATTAAAATCAATATTATAACATAATTCTTTCCTTCAATGGTTCAAATGGTAAAATAATTCATTTCTAAATAAGTCGAACTCAAGACCTATAGTTTTCTTAAATAAATTACGCTCGAAAACATAAATATTTTCTTAATAAATCAAATTATATAATTCTCAAATCCAAACCTTTCTAAATAACTTTACAAACGAAGTCTAGAATTTTTATAGAAATGTCGACAGCACCTCCCCTAAAACTTGGACTTTGCCACCCGGTTCGGGTCCCAACTAAACCGTTCCACAATCCTTTTCAACGGTCCAAATCCAAAATCAGTTTAAGAGCAAGCTAAATCCAACAGTCACTTCATTTTCATATCTCAAGGAAACCGTTTCAAAATAAAATCATTATCAGCTGATTAAACTCATTTCCAAAACTTTAAAGAAACAATTCAGCAACAATTCATTTATCAAGACCAAATCAATTAAAGCAAACCAAGCTGAATCCAAGAGTGTATTCTATTTTTCACATTATCAAGAAAGTTAACTCAACTCAAATCAATTCCAAACGGATTAAGCTCGATCTCAAATCTTTAAAAGGATCAACTTCAAAAACATTCCATTTCACAAAGCCGCACAACAAGCCAGTCAAATAAACATTCATAATCATTCAAGACAACCAAACAATACATAAGACTGATACAATCACCAAATCTACATTGTCTCACATCAGTATCCATATGTAATAATTATAATATATAAAACATAGTTTTCGGAAAAAGCCCCTTCCTCGACACGTTGAAACTACAACCCAACCTCGTTAACTGACTCCTTTCGTCTCGACCCGAAACAACTGCAACCAAAACCTCAGCTCCACTTGCGTTCTCAACAACCACTACGACTCTAACTGCAACATATAATAATCAGGACTCGACCCTACGCTACCAAAACTCAGATTCATTAACCAAGCACAATAGAATACTAACGCGAGGCTATTCGAAACATAATACTTACTGAATTAGCAAAACGAAACAGCAGCGGGCTCCGAATCGGTTTGGTAGTGGCCCTGGCAGCCACCTCAAGTAGCAGCGGCGACCGAACTCCGGTGATGGTGACTGAAACCCACATACAGAGACGATAAAGTTTCTGGAATCTTAAACGAATAAAAACCAAATTCAAAACCCTTATCGGCAGAGTTTTCTGGCGACGGCAGCGGGGTTCCGGACGGAAGAGGTGACGTGAAGCACTGGGGGCTCAACAACCGCGGCAGTGGCTCTCCACCTCCTCCTCTGCTCGCATTCCCTCTCTCTCAGACCAGATCGGCAGCTGACCACCATCAACAGTAATGGAGAGGTGATGGCGACGGCTGGGCTCGTCAACAAAGACGGCGGCAAAGGGAACCGGCGACGACGAAGACGGCACAGACAGCGGTAGCGGCGCGGCGCTCCTGGCGGCGTCTTCCTCCCTTGCGTGACCATGCTCCGTTTGTGCCTCCAACAGTGGCAGATCGGTGAGGACGTAGTGAGGGTGACGGCTCTGACAAGGACGGAACCCCAAGAAGGACGCGACGGGGCGGCTGTGAGGCACAGCTCGTGGTGAGGCGTGGCATGGTGGCAGCTCTGCACAGTGCGGCGGCGGTGAGCTCCCTCCTCCCTTTCTCGCCGTAGCTCAGTCTCCCTTTCTCTTTTTGCTTCTGTTTCTTTCATTCATGGAAAGAGGGGAATCCGTGGGTGTGCTGCTGCTACTGGGTTTTGGGGTGTGTTGTGTGTGCAACTAGGGTTTGCCTTTGGGAAGGGAAGATATGGATTCAATTAGGGTTAGGGTTAGTTTAGTAATTTCAAATAAAAATAGGAACAATATGGTAATTGAAACCCAATTTAAATCCAACACTAATTATATATAGAAAATACTATTTGTTCATCAATTTTATAAACTATTTTCAATAAGATTTTCAAATCCAAAAATTAGAAATAATATAATTAATTTCTTTATTTTCCAAAACAGCAGTATTAATATTTTAAAACATTAATTATTTAGTCCAAATCATATAAAATTCTTATTATTTCATGACTACCAACTTTATAATTTAAAGATAGAAAATAATCTAATAATTGTAAAATTGGATAATAACCTTAATTTATTTCAAATTCAATTAATCAAAACTTGTTTTAATTATCTTTAATAAAATAATCTCTGAAATTAAAATTGTACATAACTATATGATTTGAGACTTGATCATAATAAGACTTTTCAAAAGTCTTGGGTCTTACACAAAACGTCATCAACATTTTATGGGTAGGTCATAATTTTTTAATAAAAATAACAAAATAGCGTCGAGAGATTGAATTAAAATTATTTTTTAATTTTACTATGTACAAAACGTCAGCAATGTATTGTATGTTTATTATTTTTTTAATTGACCCAAAGAAAAATATTACTGACATTTTGCTTTATGGCATGATTTTAAAATATTTTTCCGTCAAAACGTTGTTGACGTATTGTAGAGAAAGTAAAAACATGAATAGTGTTTTGTGAAAACGTCAAGTGACTTTGTACTAAGAGGAATAAAAATATAAAATTAACTATAAAAGAAGTACTGGATTGTGCTAAAATGCGAAAATAGAGAAAATATTTGGTAGGTGGAAATCTTAATATGGAGCTTTATCCACATGGTTTGATGCAATGGTTGCAAAAGAACCATTAGCAGCTATTGAGTACGAAACTACATATGGCTACCAAGGGCTGAGTTAGTTGAAGATCTCCAGATTTTGACATGAGTTTTCTGGATTTTCTACCCGTACATTAAAGCATTCAGAAGTTGCAAGCTAGTGGTCCAGGTTGACGGCACACATTTAGATGGAAAGTATAAAAGAGCTCTTTTAGTTGCAGTATCACAAGATGGCAATGGGAATATCATGCCTCTTGCATTTGCCCCAGGCGAAGGTAAGACTGCCGATGCCTGTCACTTTTTTCTAAGCCATTTGTGAACACATGTGGTTAATCGGGATGGTGTTGTCCTTATCTCTGATCGACATGAGTCAATTATCTCAGCTGTAGGTTGTAGTAATGGAGCATGAGAATATTTGAGAGTTATTCACATGTTTTTCATCCGATACATAGCATCCAACTTTCTGAGCAGTTTTAAGGCGCCACGCATTCAGAAGCTAATTATCAATATAGGCTATTCTAGAACAATGTTTGAATTCAATACGCATTACCAGAGATTATGTGAGCGGGGGTAGGATTACAAGCAGTGGCTGGACTGGATCCCTCGACATCAGTATGTCTTGGCATATAATGGTGGACATTGCTTGGGGTATATGACCACTAACCTAGTGAAGTGTATTAATGGAGTATTGAAAGGGGCACACAATCTTCGACAACTATTCTCTGAATATGCAACTGAAAAAATTCTATCAAATCAGCACTTAGTGGAGAACATCCAAGTTAACTTATTTGATAGGCAGAACGAGGTCTTTGAAGTGCGCAAGATGCCTAGTGATTTAGAGTTTGTAGTAAACTTGTGCCTTCGGCATTGTGATTGTGGTAAGTTTCAGGTAGATCAAATTTTGTATCGCCATGTATTTGCCTGTTGTGCAAACCAACGCCTAGATAGAAAATAGTATGTGCACAAGATTTACACGATGGGAGAGATCCGAAAGGTATACAAAACCTGATTCATGCTACTAGAAAACCTAACAACATAGCCTGTGAATCAAGGACCAAGACTAGTACTCAATCCCCACCTCAAACGAGTGGCCAAAGGTGTCCTAAGAAAACTCATTTCTTGAATAAGATGGATATTTGTGATCTACGTAGTCTTAGGCGTTGTAGGTTTTGTGGAGGTAAGTGTCATAGCCGAAGCAGATGCACACGCCGTGGTGATGCTAGTACTAGTAATTGTGTCAATGAATCTTGCGGTGCTTGTGTTGCCCTGTATGCCTCACACATGGTAGATGGCTTACTATATGGCTGTAGGAAATATTAGGTAAAAGATTGTGCATATTCCTGTGTGTATGGTGGATAAGGTTGTGAGTATGATGGGGTGGATAATGTGTGTATGGTTGTGAGTATGGTGGCTGTATGAAAGGTTAGGTGGAAGGTTGTGCATATTCTTGTAAGTACTGTGGGTGTGGATATTGTGGTGGTTATGGATATGGCTATTGGCATGGTAGGTATGGATATGGTACGTATGCATACGGCTGTGAAATGAGTGGTTGTTCTTGCTGAGGTGGTCCTTGTTGTTGAGGTGGTTGTTCTTGCTAAGGTTGTTATTCTTGCTGCCCTTCTTCCTCTTGCTTAGCACACTTGAGAGCCGCATGTGATCACTGAATTTACCAATATACCAGTCCATGTACTGGTCGGATGATTGATAGATGTCGACATGTTCACCTATTAAGACACACACATAACTATTTAACCATTGTGAGATCCATACTGCATGTTCTACACCCTAGTTCTTATTTTTTGGACCCGTCAGCACTATGTTATGGGACACTCTAAGTTTCATAGCTTCGAATGGGATTCTTGATAAAAGTCAAACTGTCTTCTAATCTTATCAGTCGGATGCCACTCCACAGCCTCAAAACATATTAAAGATACAGTTGCACTCCAAACATTTGCATCGTTCTTGATGTCAAAAGGAATAACATGAGGCGCAATCCAGTTGGGACTGTATGCGTCTCACACAAATTGTAAAAACATATCAAACCTCAAAGGTATAAGTGCACTAGTCATCAATTTAATTCAATATAATAACAGGTCTTAGCAACAAAACATGTACTTCATCTAGAGGACGATCATCCAACCTTCTCCTAACGTCGGAGGTTGTCCAATTTTTATAGTGCTCAGTAGTGGATTGATAATCATTCCACCCGGCATATTATGTTCATATTAGAAAGTAATTACTACAGCAAAAATAACAAAATCAACAACTTAGTTAAACATTACCTACGAGCGAGTGAAAAGCTGGTATCCACCGATAGAGGCCCTGTTGTCGGCATTCGTATCTAGGCCCACACAAGGAGCAATGCCAGAAGACCATCCATGTCCTTGCAATCATATCTCGATGCTCGAAATAATGATCGATACATGTGTGCAAGGCAAGCAGAACCCCAACTAAACTTAAGAATTTGAAAAAAGTCACGAAGTAATGGCAAATACTTCCAATGCACAGAGATTTTAGACTTTTCACTAAATAATATCGTACCAAATAGATACATTATGTGAAATTTCACATAAATCTCCTTACTTACTTGATCAATCAAATGTTGGTGCCGCTTTAAGGTGCGGAACCATGCCAGCTTGATTCTACTTCCTTTGTGGTTGTTCGGCCCAGAAGCAATACCAATTTGGGCTAGCACTAGTTTTCTAACCCACCTGTACTGTGATTAGTTGATTCAGTCACCGGGAAACCGTTAGTTCGGAGTCCAAAAATCATTGTGATGTCCTCCAAGGTGATCATGCACTAGCCGTATGGAATATGAAACGTGTGCGTTTCAGGACGCCACCTTTCAACCAATGCATTTACAGTTGGCCTATGAGACATGATCCTCCCAATTTGAGATACATAATAGAACCTGCTCGCTCTCAGTTGTTCTTCCACTCTATTATCATATGAGTCTATTTGGTGTAAGTGTTTCATGTGCAAATTTCTTGAACTCTGAAAACAAAAAATAATAATTAATAGTAAATCACTATAACCAGTCTATGACTATTATTATATTCAATACTTATTAAATTACTACATATTCTAATAATTGATGATTACTAAATAAACCATTAATTATTAATTACTTTATTAAACACAAAAATTACTTACATATATAAGATGTCGAAAGTATTTTATAATATGGTACTTAGCACATATGATTGTTCTTCCTCTTTTTTAAACTCTACATTAAAAAGAACATATGAATAATTAAAATATTTTTCTAAAAAACATTTGAAATGAATAATATTTTATTATAAATATATATCTTAAATGTTAGCGTTATTAATTCTGTTTTTCTTTATTTAAAAAATATTTCCAAATAAAACCAAAATTAATATATCCTAAAAATTAATAATAATAAAAGTAACTGTCACTATAATTAATTCTATTTTTAATAATAGTTCAGATTTAATTAAAAGATATTTCAACCAAAACTAGCATCACTAAAAACATAAATTAATAATAATTGAAACTAATATTTTATGTAAAATAAAAAAATTAAAATAATTACTAAATAATTCTATTTTTTAATACTTTTTTATAATAATTCAGATTTAATTAAATATTTCAAGCAAAACTAAAATATAAATTAATAATCATTGAAACTAATGTTTTATGTAAATTAAAATTTTTTTTGAAAATTATTAAATAATTATTTTTTATTTTATTTTTTTAATTAATAAAGTTATAAATGAATTATAAAGTAAAAAAATTTCTTAAAAATAAGACCAAATATTAATAATAATCAACTATTAATACATAAATAATCTTGTTTTTTAAAACATTTATTTTAAATAACAATAACCCTAAAGCTAGCACTAACACTAAGTCACTAACAATAATTAATATACTAAAACTAACCCAACACTAACTAACACCTTACTAATGCCGGTTCTACTACTAACAATTAATTAACTTACTATTAATCAACAACAAAATAACCTAAAAAAATTACAAAACCTTACACTATTATTTTAAAATTTTTTTCACACTTTCAGGTAAAAAAAAAAGAAGAGCAATAACCAAGGTATATAAGTATTTACCTGAATGGCTTTTGTTCTGGTGTGGCTTCTTAGCTCCTGCTATAACTTGGTATAGCCTTTTAGCTCTTGGTATAGCTCGTCCTCCTAATGATCTTTCTTGTGATTCTTGCCGAAATAAGTTATACCTCGGCCGTTGTAAAACAAAGGAGAGCGAATACTTGCACAAGACACTTCAACACTCAAGTTAGTATATGAGAGATAGTATTTAAGTAAAAATGTAGAATGAAATAATTTTTTTCATACCTTTTCTCCTTATGCTTTTACTATTTATAAGTTAAGTGCTTATTGTTACTGTTTATCGGTTATGATTCTGATAAAGATTGATATTGTTCTGAGGGTTACCTGAAATATTGATTTGGACCTGAACGTGAGGTCCAAGTCCCTTAGTATGGCAGCATCCGACCTGTTGGTGTCGAGGTGCTGCCTGTCCGAGTTCCTCTTGAGGAGGTGGGGGATGGTACCTGTAAGAGACTCCGATGCTTAAGTTATCGTGGGCTTTAGGAAGGTTTTTAGTAGATTAGAACGTGAGTTATACCTAGGGAGTGCCAGAGTATTTATAGTAGGCTTTGATGACCTCCTTGGTAGCGGTAGTTCCATCTTATCTTACCTTATATGTTGAGAGTTTGTTGGAGTCTATCTTTAGGAGGAGATAGGGATTTAGTCGTGGCTTCTAAAAGCAGTGACCTTGCTGCGTTGGATAAGCAGAGCTAGGCTTCTTGGTTGGTGTCCGACCTCTTCAAAGAGGTCGGATAGGGGGTGAGAGGGCACCTTACAAGGTTGGTCCTTTCATCCTTATTGGGCTTGGATTTATGTTTGGGCCCCTGCTTGAGTTCCGTATTTTTGTAAAGTCGAGTCTAAGCATTCTGTGACTTCTGTCTAGACGTCGGGCGCTCCTGAAGGTTGGGTTTTTTGGTTACTGGTTTAAAAATTTTGAACGTTGCCCCTCTTTAAATGAGGTGTTGAATTGGCCCGATAGTTTCCTTGATCCACGCGTACGTTTTAAAGCGAAGTTATTGGGCATTTTACTCCTTGTTTCCTTATAAAAGCTTTGTAGATCCTCTTATTCTTCTTTTCTCCATTTATGCGATTTCTCTCTATTTTTCCCTTTTTACAAAAGAACTTATTCCTTTCTCTGTTACTTTTCGATTGTTCTGGTTTCAAGATTTACTCCATCTTGGGTTTTCCCGAGGCTTCTTCCTTGGAGAGGAACGTTCATGTTACTGCTGTTTGATGCACCCTTCCTTTTTGGTTTTCACCCAGGTTGGTGTTTTAATGGCTTCACATTTTTGCTTGCTTTGCTATTGTCTTGAATGATTTTGGTGAACGTTGGTAGTGGTTTGATGCCGATTCTGTTAATGATGATTTTGCTTCATTTCTTGAAAATTTTCTTTTTTTACTTGACTACTGTCTCTTGGAAATTTCCTCTTCGTTTGACTACTTCTTTTTTGTAAAAAGGGGCTCCTCTTACTTGGTATCCTTTGGTTTGTTTTGGGTTTTTCTAAACTTGTGGGATTGTGGTTTTATTTTGCCTGTTTGCGGCTGTGTTGCCCCCAAAGATGTCATTGTGATGTGACAATGTTGCATGGAAGGGACACCTTTTGGTTGAAAATATTTTGAAAAGACTTGTCTTACTTTGGTTTCACCCGACTTCTTTTGCCCCTGTCCAGGTTGTTTTAGTAACGATCTTTTGTTGTTTGTATTTATAGGTGTAGCTATATGTCTCATTTTGTCTTAATAAAGATGTCCACTAAAGTCCTTCTGGGCTTTCGTAACTAGGTAGATATTGTAGCCTTTTCTTGTGTACCTATAGTGGATATGGAATACTATGTAATACGCTACCACATAGAGCTTTATACCTTAGATATAAAACAGAGGTGGCGAGGCACTACAACCTTTAAAATAAAATATAAATACGTATAATAGTCGAAAGAATGTAGTATACCAGGAGCCTTGAAAAATAATTAAAACAAAATCGCAAAATTTAAAAGCGCAACGCTCAGGAAAGAGATTACTTGCGTACGAAGAAAACTAGAGTTCATATATATATATATATATATATAAAGTAAGAACAGAGGGTCAAGAATACAAAATAACAAGCTCCTAACTCAGCCTGCGAAGCTAAAGCTGGCCGAAAAATATTTAGATACATATATATACTTAATCCAGAACCCAAATTACATATATAATAAATCCTGGTTCTCCATAAACCTCTAAGAGGTGCAAAATAAAACAAGTTATCAGGAGAGTTCTATACATACAATCATATATAAACTATACATCAAAATAGAGCCCCAAAAATTCACTTCACTGTAGAACTCCAAACGCCTAGCGAGGTGCAAAAACTGACCTGCATTTAAAAAAAACACAAATATCGTATGTGATGAGAACCGGGGGTTCTCAGCATGGTAACAGTGCCCACATCTCTAACATATAATGTCCCAGGAAAGCCGAAGACAATCCTATAACTTTCGACATATGACTAAATCTTATGAAAACATAACTAAATCCAAAAAAAAATTAATTAGGCAACTAACTAAGGATCTTCAGACTATCTAATACTCCCCTTTTCGACTCCTCCAAACCTCCCAACCGCCACCGGAATCAATTGTTACAACACAATTATTACATGCAAGGAAATCACATGTAGAAAGCATATACAGAAGATAAACATGTAGCAAGTAGTTTATGCAATCAGTTAGGCATTCCAAACAAAGCACACCAAACAAACATATACATGCATATGATGCATGCTTGTCCTATGGCTGATGATGTCATATGTCGGTTATATAGCCAACCTGACACGTCCTGGTAGCTAACCATGCACTAAAACACCCATGCGAAGCAAGTGGGTTTGAGTTACAACCCCCTTACTACAACCCACTTAACCTAAAGCTAGTGGAATAACCACTACTGCGGCTACTACCCAAGCGGGTGTTTAAAAACTTAACTTGGAGCAAGTGAGACAAACCCCAACCCTTGTTTCTGCCCAGGCATTACAATCACTGACCTGGAGCAAGCGGGATGAACCACCATCCTTGCTACTACCCAAGTATCTCAAGCATTGACCTGGAGCAAGCAGGATGAACCGCCATCCTTGCTACTATCCAGGTATCACAAACATACATTCGTTCAATCTTAATCATTTATCATTATTCTCACATTCAATATTTCCAGCATTCTTCAACAACAAATCACCACTTTACAATCTCCCTCAACATGAAACTAATTCCTCCAATAAGTTTACCCACGCTCCACAGCCAAAAAACCAACTACCAGGCTTTAAATGAGGTTTATAGAGGTTTTGAAAGTTAGAAGAATGGTTTAAAACACAAAAATTACTTTGCTGAAACAGGGGCCACACGTACGCGTGAGCCACGCGTACGCGTGGGTGTGCGTTTTGCCATGCTTGCGTACGCGAGATACCCAACCCGGAAAGGTTGGTCGCGTCGCATGCAGGTGGTCATGTATGCAACCCCTTTAAAATCATTGCTCGCGTACGCAAGCACCCTATCCGCATATGCAAGATGCCAAACCCGAAGAGTTTGGTCGTGTCGCGTGCAGTGGTCGCGTAACGCAAACTATACAGAACATCAAAAATGCTGAATACTGCAGAATTTCAGCTTTGCACACCAAACTTTAGATGCGCATAATTTTCTCGTTTTAAATTATTTTTCCTTCGTTCTTCAAACAGTGTAAACCTCTCGGACCAAATTTTCTTTCAAGATAAGTTTGATAAAATTTGGAAGTCCAGAGCCCAAGTTATACTCCGTCAAATTTGGTCAAAAATTAAGTTTTTCTCAAAAGTTACCAACCTTCAACTTTCAAAACATACACACTTCAAACCTTTTAAAATCAAACCAAATCTTAGCATAATAGCCTCAAGCACTCCAAATTCATATTTTCAACCTCCTTATTCACCCCACCACCTACCAATTCTCCCCTTTCATCAATTTCAAATCAATAATTCAAATTCAAACAATATACAACATACATAATCAATTATTCATATCAAACACAATATCAACTTTAATTAGCCAAGCCTCATAAATACCAACCAATCCTAAATCTTCGACAACATTCACATCTCAAAAAAACTATCATTATCACTATTATTTATCAATCTCATATACCAAGTTAGACATATCATTGATAATAGCACCAATCACAACTCCCAACCAATCAACAATATCAATAATTCAATTCTTATCTTACGGTCACTAAGCCAGTTTTCACGACACATTATATTTTAGATACAAGAAACCGAAACCATACCTTGGTCGATTCCCCGATAAACTCGGAACACCACGATTAACATTGTTTCGCAAAGACCCAAGCTTTCAAAGTTACATCAAACGGATCTCCAGCTCCGCAAAGTCCAACGTCAAGCCTCCAACACCACCAATGACCACCAATGTGCCCCAAAACAACCCACCACTCACTCTAATGCAAATATTCATCACTAAATCAATATAAATTTCATTTAATCACAAATTTCACAAGGGTTTGAGTTGTCTCACCTTAACCACATAGAATTGATGCAATACCTATCTAATACTCAATGTCACTATGCCCCTAAACACCAAAATTTAACAAAATCTCAACACCACACTCAAAAATTTGAAAATCAAGGATTGAGAAGTGGGGTGAGAAATTGTGACTTACCTCTTAAATTTTTCGGTGGGTTTCGTAGAGCTAGACGCTGCGGTCATGTGGCTACAAACGGTACGACGATCGGAGCTCGAAACGGAAAGTTATATAGATTTGAATCAATGTCAAGGGTTTGGAACCTTGGAAATGTTCTTCCCCCCTTCCCTGGTTGTGCTCCTGCGTATCTTGCATGTGGAAGAGAAAGAATGAGCTGAAGCTCACTTAAGTGAGTGAATTGGTTGGGCCTACGGGACTCGGTTTGGATCCGGTTCGGACCCTTCGGCCCAACCTTGGGCCAAATTCTTTAAAATTGGTGTCAAAATTCTTATTTTAATTAGCTCTATCCAATTAAACAATAAAATTTGTATTTTTTTTAATTAAAATTAAATTATTGATTAATTATTCACTAATTTCACGGGGTTTACATACTGTGACAAGTTCCGTAAGCATCATAGAATATGTGTGAATAGGGAGGATAAGAGAAATTATGAGATGGTTGCTCCCGATCCTGAAGAGAGGGTTTGCTTTCCTCCTTTGGATAACTCGGAACGTCCTTTTTTCTATGCTTATAATTGCTTTTTTTACCAAATTAGGTGTTGCTCTTCCTTTTACCTTTACCGAGTTTGAAAGAGATCCTCTGGTCTTGTAATGTAACTCCTTCTCAACTTTTTCCGAATTCTTGGGCGCTTTTGAAAAATTTTCAGCTACTTTGCCAGGAGTTAGATGTCCAACCTTCTGTTGGTCTTTTCCTTTATTTGTTTGTTTTGACCAAACCCGGGTCACAGAAGGGGAAGGTGTCTTGGATCTCCTTTCGCACTGTTCAAGGTAAAAAGGTATTTTCTATTTTTAACGAGTCATTTCATGATTTTAAAAATCATTTTCTGGGTAGTGGAGGATGTCCGACCTTTCTGCCTAGATGAGAGTGACGAGCCTTCCTTCCCTCTTTTTTGGCAAGAGAACCTCGTAGTAACAAAGTATAGCATAGGTCGCTTAGATGAGAACGAACGGGCCTTTGTCGATGTGTTGGAAGAGTGTTGGGGTCGAGCTCCTCACTTGGACACGAAGAGATTTTTAGGGGACCCCAGTCTTCTCTGGTCCGAGTTAGGTAGTTTTTCGACCTCTAGCTTTTCTCGTTATCTTGGTTCTATATATATGTTGTTATGATAATTTGTGTCTTCATGCTTCTTTTTCAGATATGGCTTCCAAATCTTCCTCAATGAGGTTTTTTCGTAATACGAAGAAGTCGATTGCTACTCGTAATCTTCAGAGCCAAGAAACTGGGAACTCTTCTTCCCGACTTCCGCTAAAGAAGCCGAGTTTCGGTTTGGCTGCTCAAAGGAAGGTCATTCCTACCTCTCTTGTCCGTTTAGTTTTTCCCGACCCGTCGTTAGTGAGCTCGGGTGCACCGTCATCCCCATCCCTTTGGAGCCAACCCCTAAGAGGAAGAAGACCACTAGGGAATTTGGTATTAATGATAAGGATTTTGATGGTTTTGCTTGGAGCAAGAAGTACATTCTACCCAACAGCCAGATATCTATGGATGATGTGTCCATTCTGAATCATTTCCAACACATGATGGTAACTGTATTTGTATGGCAGGGGTGAATACTGCACTGGCTAAAGAGCTAAGGAAGTCCCTATTCATGCTTCTCAGGCGTTCCTAAATTTTGCCCGAGCTGATGTGAAGAGATTGAATGGTTTGAAAGATGAGTTAGAAGAGAAGAATGTCAAAATTGGAATCAAATTTAGAGAAAGCTCGTGGTCGAGCAGTTAAGGCCGAGGCAGCGGCACTACTGGAAAAGGAGATGAAGAAAAAGGTTGAGGAAAGTTATTCTCAGACCTATGGGGAGTTGGTTAACATGCAGGAGGACCTGAAGATTGTCCGGGAAGACTATACCGAGCTTCAGAGGAATGTTTTCGTGTGTATGAATAAAATGTATGAGAATTTGAAGGACCAAGTTCGAGTTCTAGCCCCCGACATGGATCTTTCCTTGTTCAGTACTAACAACATTGTTGTGGAGGAGAAGATCATTCCTGTCTCAGATGATGATGAGGAGATGCCCATGTCCGATCCCAAGGCTAGTCAGGCCCTTTCTGTTTTTGAGGTTCAAGCCGAAGCTCAACCCAAGGTTGTCTTTGTAGAGGATTCTCCTTCGTCTCTTGAGATTATTGAGGCGGTTTCAGTTACCGTGCTCCCCCCATCTCCTCTTGCTAGGGACGCTGTGACGGGAGAGAATCGCCACCCTCTATGGGTTGAGTACTTTAATTTTTTGTAATAGTTAGTATTTTCTCTGAACACTTTATTGGTTGTCTTTTTCAACTCTTGTAAATAGCGCTCGAATCAACCTTTTTGCTTTTAAGATGGAGCTGGTTTTGTCGCAGTCGACTTTCTTCTTCACTTGTTTGTTTCGAGATGTTGAGTTTCCTTTTATATGTCCGACTTCGGGTAGTCGGCCTTTATCAAGTTACTTTTACTGCTCATTTTTTATCCGATCTAATTGAGATCGATTTATATGAGCTGTTTATGTAACTTCTTACATTAACTTGGACCTCGTCGCTTTATCTTGCCAGCCATGTTTAGGTTGGACAATGATTTTTTCGGTTTGCTGAGCTTAAATTAATGTGTTTTCAGATAGGAAACTTTTAGAAGAGTAGAAATGAAAAACAAGACGGGACTTTTATTAGAATGTAGAGGACTTCTTTACAGAAGCTCTTGTGTTGGTGCCTCATTAAAAACACTAAAATTGGAAAAAATAGTACACCTGTGCACAAGGTTCACTGTCTAGCTATAGTACCTTTTTAGGTTACATGCGTGCCAAGACCTCGGGAGCTTCCGCCCTTGGAGGTCAGACACTTTGTAGTGACCTTTGCCTAGGACCTCTACTATCTTGTAAGGTCCCTTCCAATTAGCAGCCAACTTCCCTTCTCCTGACTTTTGAGCCCCGATGTTGTTCTGGATCAGGATGAGGTCATTGGTGCTGAAGTTCCCTTTGACCACCCTTTGGTTGTATCTTAGAGCCATCCTTTGTTTCAGTGCTTCCTCTTTAATCCGAGCTCTTTCATTGTAGAATACTACTCTAGGCAATTTTTCGATAACTTCTATTGGAATTATGGCTTCCATTCTGTGAGCAAGTCGGAAGGGTGATTCCCCTGTTGTGGAGTAGGGAGTAGTCCGATATGCCCACAAGACTTGAGGGAGTTTGTCAACCCAAGCCCCCTTTGCATCTTGTAGTCGGTGCCTTAACCCGGCCAGTATGACTTTGTTGGCTGCTTTAGCCTGTCCATTGGCTTGGGGGTGTTCTACTGAAGTGAACTAGTGTCTGATCTTTAAGTCAGCCACCAAATTTTGGAAGATGGAGTCAGTAAATTGGGTCCCGTTATCTATAGTGATGGAGTGGGGGACTCCGAACCTTGTGATAATATTCTTGTATAAGAACTTCTGACTTCTTTGGGCTGTGATGGTTGCTAATGGTTCTGCCTCGATTCATTTAGTGAAGTATCCAATCCCTACTATAAGGTATTTGACTTGCCCTGGAGCTTGTGGAAAAGGCCCGAGCAGATCGAGTCCCCATTTTGCAAAACGGCCATGGTGAGGTCACACCGATTAGCTCCTCAGGTGAAGCGACATGAAAGTTGGTGTGTTTCTGACACGGTGGGCACCTTTTAACAAACTCTTCTACTTCCTTTTGCAAGGTCGGCCAAAAGAATCCTGCCCGGATCACCTTTTTGGCTATTGACCGAGCTCTTAGGTGGTTACTGCAGATGCCACTATTTACCTCCTCCAGGACTTCTTTTGTGTTAGAAGTCAGTATGCACTTCAAGAGGGGTGTTGAGATCCCTTTTTTGTATAAAATATTGTGAATTAGTGTGTAGTTTTGTGCCTCTTTGATAAGCCTTCTGGCTTCCTTTTCGTTCTCAAAAAGTGTGTCAAATTTGAGGTAGTTGATTATAGGAGTCATCCATCCTAAGTTCTGATTGGATATTGCTAACGCTTTTGGTTTCGAATTGTTCTCCTCTTTTGAAATTGATGGTGTTTGTAGGGTCTCTTGGATAAGACTCCTATTATTGCCCCCTAACTTGGTGCTGGCTAATATTGAGAAAGCGTCAGCCCGGGCATTGAATTCTCGAGTTATATGTCAGATGTCGCCCTTTACGATGTGTGCCAATTGTTCTTGGGTTTCCTCCAAGTATTTCTTCATAGTGGAGTCTTTAGCTTGAAAGGTTCTGTTAATTTGCTAAGTTATTACTTGCAAATCACTTAACACTATCAACTTCTCAACCCCCACTTCTTTAGCCAGTTTCAGGCCAGCAAGTAAGGCTTCATACTCTACTTGGTTGTTAGAGACAGGAAATTCAAATTTTAAGGATAGCTCTATCTGAGTTTCTTGTTCATTTTCTAGAAGGAGCCCAGCTGCACTTCTGGCTTTATTTGATGACCCGTCTACATATAGGCTCCATGTGGTCGAATCTCCTGGGCTTTCGGTGTATTCAGCCACAAAGTTGGTGATGTATTGTATTTTTATTACCGTCCGAGCTTCATACTTTAGGTCAAACTCGGACAGTTCTACTGCCTATTGCAGCATTCGGCCCACTAAGTCCGTCTTTTGCACGATATGTTTCATAAGCTGATTGGTGCGGACTCTTATGGTGTGAGCCTAGAAGTAGGGTCAGAGTCTTCGAGATGTGAGGATAAGGGCATAGGCAAACCTTTCTATCTTTTGATAGTTTAGCTCTGCACCCTGTAAGGCTTTGCTGATGAAATAAATAGGTTGTTGTCCCTTTTCTTCTTCCTGTACCAGGGCGGATGCTATGGCCCGATTTGCCACTGATAGGTATAGGACGAGCTCTTGTCCTTTTATAGGCAGGCGAGAATGGGTGGCTAACCTAGGAAGATTTTGAAATCTTAGAAGGCTTGTTCGCATTCTGGGGTCCACTCGAATTATTTGCCCTTCCTTAGGATAGAGTAGAGGGGGAGTGACTTCAGGGCTGATCCTGCTAGGAACCTAAATAGAGCTGCTAACCTCCCATTTAGTTGTTGAACCTCTTTGACGCAGCTTGGACTCTTCATATTGAGAATTGCTTGGCACTTGTCTGGGTTTACTTCTATGCCCTTTTGGGTGAGCATGAAGCCTAAGAACATTCTGGCTTCTACTGCAAAGTTGAATTTTGAGGGGTTTAGCCTCATGCCATGCTTTCTTATGGTGGCGAATACCTCAGAGAGGTCGAATAACACTGTCCTGATCTTTTTGGTTTTCACGAGCATGTCGTCCACATAAACCTCCATGAGTTTTCCTATGTGAGAGAAAAATACTTTGTTCATCAGTCGTTGGTATGTAGCCCCCGTATTCTTTAATCCAAAGGGCATCACTATGTAGCAATAGTTTGCCTTTGAAGTTATGAACGACGTCTTTTTTTGATATGGTTTGTACATTAGGATTTGATTGTATCCCGAGTATGCATCCATAAAGGATAGATATCGGTAGCCTGAGGTTGAGTCGACCAGAGCATCAATGCTGGGAAGTGGGTAGAAATCCTTAGGGCAGGATTTATTAAAGTCAGTGTAGTCGACACACATCCTCCACTTCCCGTTTTGTTTTTTCACCAAGACGACGTTGGCTAGCCACAATTGGTACTTCACTTCTCTTATGAATCCTGCCTCTAGCAGGGCCTGTACTTGCTCTTCTATGGCCTGTGTCCTTTCTAGCCCGAGGTTCCAATGCTTTTACTAAACAGGTCGGGAACCCAGGTATACTGCCAGTCTATGGGATATCAGGTCAGGGTCTACGCCAGGCATATCTGAGGCCTTCCATGGAAAGAGGTTGGTATTTATCCATGGAAAATCCACGAGCTGTTCCTTGAGGTCTCCTTCCAGATTAGCCCCGATGTTGGTGGCTTATCTGGGTGGTCTTCGATTTGTATTTCTTCCGTCTTGCCTCTAGGTTGGGGCGTATTTCTTTCCGAGTTCGGACACCTCCCAGCTCGATTGTGTTGACCTCCTTGCTCCCCGGACTCCCCTTTAGACTAAGGCTTTTGTTATAGCATTTTCGTGCTAACCTCTGGTCCCCCTTGATTGTGGCAATTCCTTCTGGTGTGAAAAACTTTATACAGAGGTGAGGCATTGAGACGACAGCCATAAGTCGGTTTAGAGTGGTCTGACCTATCAAAGCATTGTATGATGAGTTAACATCGAAAACGATGTAATCTATGCTTAGTGTCTTCGATCTCGTACCCTTTTTAAAGGTGGTGTATAGGGAGATGTACCCAAAGCGCTGGATTATTGTATCCCCTAGTCCGAACAGGTTGTCCAGGTAGGCTTTTAAATCCTTTTCTTCCAACCCGAGCTTATAGAAAGCGGGTTTGAATAAGATATTCACCGAGCTGCCTTGGTCGATCAGGGTGTTATCCCTTTGGCATCCTCCTTGGTGAATGAGATGGTTGGTAAATTGGGTAGTTTAATTCCATCCCTGACTTTGTATACCTCCTTGAGGTGTCTTTTTGGGGATGATTTTGACATTCCTCCCCTAGCGAACCCCCCGTTGATCATATGTATATATCACTCCGGGGTTTGAGGGGGACGCTCTTGTCTTCCTTTCTCTTCGTCCCTCATTTTCTTCTTGGAATCATCCGATCTGTTAGCCAAGTACCTGTCTACCCGGCCCTCTCTTACCAGCTTTTCTATGACATTCTTTAAGTCGTAGCATTCGTTGGTAGAATGTCCGTAGAGCTTGTGGTACTCGTAGTACTCTGTCCGATTTCCTCCCTTTTTGTGTTTGATCGGATGCATAGGAGGAAGATTCTCTGTGTGGCATACCTCCCGATAGACATCTACCAGTGAGACCCTAAGGGGAGTGTAGTTGTGATATTTTTGGGGTTTCTCTGCATGCTGTTCTTCTTTCTTTTTAGGTTCTTTGTCTTTATCGCGTGCTTGGTAGGGTGGATTTGCCCAAGTCAGAGGTTCACTGAGTTGGGAATTCTCCTTCATATTGATGTATTTCTCTGCCCTCTCATGGATTTTGTTTAGAGAGGCTGGATGTCGTTTGGATATTGACTGGGAGAATGGCCCTTTTTTGAGGCTATTGACTAATCCCATGATTACAGCTTCGGTGGGTAGGCACAGAATTTCTAAGCATGCTTTGTTGAACATTTTCATGTAGTCACGAGATTTTTTCCAATCTCTTGTTTGATTCCTAGCAAGCTTGGTGTATGGTTTGGTTTATCCTTCTAGATGGAGAACCTGGTTAGGAACTTCCGGGAGAGTTCGTCGAAACTAATTACCGATCTGGGGGGTAAGGTGTCGAACCACTTCATGGCCGCCTTAGTTAGGGTAGTAGGGAATGCTTTGCATCGGGTAGCATCCGAAGCACCTGCCAGGTACATTCTGCTTTTGAAGTTACTGAGATGGTGCCTAGGGTCTGTTGTCCCATCATAGAGGTCTATGTCGGGGGTTTTAAAGTTCCTAGGCTTTGGCCCGCATGATTTCTTCGGAGAATGGATCTTCTCCCCCCCCAAGGGCTATCTTCCTAATCCGCCCAATTGGTCCATTTTCAAAGGCCGGTCTCCAACTTTTGAAGCTTTTCTTCTAGATCTCTCTGTCATTTTACCTCCCTCAGCAGTTCACGTTCGGCCTCTCGCTGTCTTTCTGCTTGGTATTCTGCTGACCTCGAACAAGGCCCAGTATTTCGGCTGCTAGAGGGGGTTCTTCTTCCTCAAGGTGACAAGCTTCCGAACGTACCCGCCTTGGTCGAGGATTAGTCGCTGGTCCTTTTCCTTGTAGACCCTATGATTGAGGTGGTGGTGGTGGCAGTATAATTGCGTTGCCCTCAGGTTGGGGCTCTCCTTCAGATTCGGATGACGTATAGCCATCCTAATACTAGTTGTCCGCCATCATTGTAGGATGAATTCCAGGTCCCCAGCAATGGTGCCAATGTTCTGAGGGCTACCTGAAATATTGATTTGGGCCTGAACGTGAGGTCTAGGTCCCATAGTATGGCAGCGTCTGACCTGTTGATGTCAAGGTGCCGCCTGTCCGAGTTTTTCATGAGGAGATGGGGGGTGGTACCTGCAAGAGACTCCGATGCTTAAGTTAGCGTGGTCTTTAGGCAGGTTTTTAATAGATTAGAACATGAGTTATACATGGGGGTGCCAGTGTATTTATAGTAGGGTTTGATGACCTCCATGGTAGCAGTAGTTCTATCTTATCTTATCTTATATATTGGGAGTTCGTTGGAGTCTATCTTTAGGAGGAGATAGAGATTTAGTTGCGGCTTCTAGAAGCAGTGACCTTGCCGTGTTGGATAAGCGAAGCTGGGCTTCTTGGTTGGTGTCCAACCTCTTCAAAGAGGTCGGGTAAGTGGTGAGAGGCCACCTTCCAAGATTGGTCCTTTCATCCTTATTGGGTTAGGCTTTATGTTTGGGTCAGGGTATGAACAGATATCATAATGTAACGGTTACATTCAAACGAATTTATAATGAACCAGTGTTAAAATATAATGAGCATTTATCTGAATTATAACTCGGATTGTAACAGACTTATCAGAATCAATGCCGACTTGTAGTGAGCATGTGACCGAATTATAGCTTGTCTTGTAACGGACCTATCAGCTTTAGTTTAGTTGTGGTGACTGGTGAGTATGGTGTTGTCGTTTTGCTTGTTTTTGGTGGGTTTACTTGTTTTTGGTGGAGTAAGAGTGACAATGATGGAAGAGAACTGGGAAGAGAAGAAGAAGAAATGGGAAAGAGAAGATCATTACTAGGGTGAAAAAATTTTACGCTGGAAAGAGATAGCTCGTCAACCACGTATTAGCCATGCACAAAAACGTTATTGATGTTTTGTACAAAATGTCGCCGACATTTTTTCGAAAACGATAGTAACATGGATGAAAAAATGGCAGTGACATTTTTTTGTAGCCACCAGAAATCTCCACAACAGCGTCAAACACAGTTTTTTGACTATTTTGGTGGATTATACCAATTTCAGTTCAATATTAAAAAAAATCTCTAATTAAATATATTATATTTAACTTAGAATTAAAATGATAATTAAAAAAGGTAGGTAGGAGAATTATGTAGACTCTTCTATCTCCACAAGTCTATTTTGCCAAGACAATGAGTTATGCCAGCTAGGCATATGCTATTTATAACCAATCAACTCATATGAGCTATTCAATTGGAGACAAATTATGGGTTGGGATTAATAATTGCTTGGAGGTAGGGTTTAAGCTTATCAATTGGTGCTTCTTCTAGTCACCAAAAAAAAAAAAAGTTGGTGCTTCTTCTATTCTTCCCATTTTTTTTCTCATACTAATCGCCATTATCATTTTTGTCATATAACGAATTTGAAACTTTGAATTTGTTTGTGTTTAAGTAAAGCTTCCCCTTGCTTCTTGATTTTGTGACGAGTGAGTGTTGATCTCGCGGTTATAATAAGCCGGTCATAACTGATATACAAATCGGTTACTACTATCAAATAATAACGTTATAATAAGTCGATTACCAATAAACATTATCTTTTATCATGAATGACTATATATTTATTCTTTATTAGTAACTGACCATTTATAAGGCAATAATAACTACAATATTAAATACTTATAAAGCTACGTTTAGAGGAATGGTGGAAGTGTAAGAATCTAGTTAAATATAACTTGGGAAAATTCTAAAAGGCTAATTTAAGTGTCAGAATATGTTTTTTAAATATTAGTGTTTTTGTTTGTAATAATATTATAGTAATATAAATCTTTTGAAATTATTGATTTTTGTCCTGAATATTATAGATTATGACAGAAAAATTTATAAAATGAAATTACTTTTACAAAAAGATCGTAAAAAAACAAAAATCATTGATTAAAAAGACTAGGTTTTTTATAGATAAAAAAATCAAATAATAAATTTTTTAGTCATTATTTTATGTGAAAGAGTTTGATTTTTTACTAATAATTAATTTTAACATTTAGTATCTAAAACTTGAAAGAATTTAATATGTATATTTTTATATTTAATTAGGTATTAAGTTTATTTCACAAATAAAAATAATTAATTTTCATATTTGTTATTTAAAAATAATATGTTTTCTCTATATATAAAAATAGTTAGATATTAGTTAAAAAAAATATATTTAGCTATAAAATTAACTCAAATAAATTTTTTTAAACAATTAAATTCGATTTTAATTATTAATTATAATATTAGTATTCTCTCTAAATTATATGTAATGAATATTTGAAGAAAGAAAAGTGAAAATATAAATTAGAAAAATAAGAAGTAAAAAAGTAAATAAAAAAACTAAAAAATTATGTATATAATAATAATATATTTTTATGTGAATAATATAACACCCTAACTATCAAAATGTTACGCTTTCGACTGCGTCACTCTGATAGCTCGGTATTACGACTACTCTTATAATATTTAATACTAAAATATGAGCCTGTTTAAATCTTAAAATAAAACATATTGGCACTCAAAAGATTTTTTAAAAGATAACATACATCTTTACTAATGTCAATACTTACAAGCATTATAATCAAATTCCTATCCCTCTTATAAAAACTTGTAAGGATAAAGGCGAGGAAAAAAATAATTACTACAATACATCATATAAATAGAAAACAGAATAAACTCTTTGTGACTTTTTCGTCCAAATCCTGAAAAAGAAACACCTGTAGGGGAGTGAGAACATTGTCCTCGAAAGGGTTCCCACTATAACGTTGCAGAATTATTATAATAGAATTCGTGAAAATAAAACTCTTTTTAAAACATAGTGATTAATAACCGTCTTATGCATCCTTTTAAAACCCAAAGAATTACCATTAAAAACCTGAAATCCTTGCTGAAAGAGGAAACTGTTATTTCTTCAAAAAATCAAAAGGTTTTTCCTAAATAGCATGAATGACCAACCTTTTCCAAGCATAGGTTCATTAAGTCTATGCTAAACCAATTTAGTTTTTCATACTTTTCTAAACCAGAAACACAAACTAAACATGGTCTTCGGCCCAACTCATGATCAATCACGGTCCTAGGCCCAAACAAATCAATCCACAGCCAAATCACCACAAATTCAACTAATTTCAGTTTACAAACACAAGTAAGAAGGTTCAAGCACAATCAAGCAGTTACATCAAGTATAGCAATTAGCAATTAAACAAAATTATTCACATAAGCAAACCAAGTACAATATGCACACCCAAACAATGTCACATAGATGCATATGACGAATGTCTGTCCTATGCCTGCTGAGTCTCATCTGTCGATTATCAAGCCAATCCGACAAGTCCGGTTTACTAAACCCTTAGACTGTCCCCCGACGCGCATCCCCATGAGTCTATGCATAGCTTTTTCTCATATATATGTAGGGTCAACAGAGTATCGAGTCTCAACCTGGAACATGTGGTGGCGAGCCATGGTACTTTACCCAGAAAAACTCGTATCTCAGATAAAAGAAGTGCAAAAGCCACATATTCATTTATTCATCATCATTTTCGCACTTTATTAACAATTCATATCAAATCAATCATCATTCAAGTCATAAGTCACTTTTTCTCAAATTTCTTTACTTGGAAACAAAACTCAATCTATCTTAGTCTTAACTTTAAAATCCTCATTTCTCAAATCATTTCAAACTCACAAACCACTTTTCCTCAAACATAAATTCCCCTTTTAAAAACATAGTCACCATCTACAACATATCCCCAAAACATTTTAAAAACCACACTAAATTAAAAGTCTCTTCTAAAAGATTTAAAATCATTCATCCTAAAATAGGATGTAGTAATAAAAATTCCTCAACAGAGTCTTAAGACTTTAGGAGAGAATAACCTAACTCATTTCCTCAAATTGATTAAAATCTTTAAAACCTTAATTTCTTGATTTGAATAAATAAAAAGAGGATTTAAGCAAAACCAAGTCGTGTAATCAATCACTCAGAACAAATTTCCAAAGAAATCATCTCTTTTACTTAAACCAAAACTAACTCCAATTCCATGATTAAATCCAGAGTGTTTCCAACTACTCAGAGATTGTTTTAGTTTTGCAAAACTCGGAATTTAAAGAATACTTTAAACTTTTCCTAAAATCTTGTAAAATGAGACTTGTCAATCGAAATTCAAGTTCTTTCAAAGTCACTAAAACTCCTCCAATTGAAAATCCTCAAGCCAATTTCCAAAAACATAAACTATTTTTATATTTAAAACAACCTTAAACATAAGTTTCTTCTAAATGATTCGCTCCTAAAAGAGATAGAATACTTTTCTTGAGAAACTAGGCTAAATCATAATTCTCTTTTTAATACTTCATTTCAAAACATAATGCGTAACTTTCTTAAACAATTTAAATGAAATAAAAGTCTTACACTCATAATTTTCCAAAGGACATTTCAATAGTCTCGGATTTTATAGGAATTTCGACAGCACCTCCCTTAAAACTTGGACTTTGCTACTCTTTCCGGGTCCCAACCAAACCATTCCACAACCCTCTTTAATAGGTTCAAAACCAAATCAGTTCAAAATCAAGCTGAATCCAGAAGTGCATGCCATTTTCATATTTCAAGAAAACCAATTCAAACACAAATCAATTTCCAACGGATTAAACTCGGTTTCAAAGATTTAAAGAAACAACTTTAAATAAACGCTTCAAAAATTGTCCGTTTCATAAAACCAAACAATAATCCAATCAAACAAGCATCTATATCCATCTAAGACAACCAAACAAATCATCAGACTTATACAATCACTAAAAATACATTTTTCACATAAATATTCATATATAATAATTCCAATTTATAAAATATGGTTTTCTGAAAAGGCCCTATCTCGACAAGCCGAACCTAAAACCCAAACATGTCAACGAAACCCTTTCCTCTTGGCGCGCAAATTAGCGACAGCCGCAACCACAACAACTCTAATATCGGCACACAAGAACTGAAACTCAATCCTAAAGCACTAAAGTTGCAAGGACCTTAGAAACATATAACAGAATAGCAACTATAGAGGTTTAGGATGAGAAACAGCTTACTGTACTTACGGAATAAGCAAGAAAACAGAGCAATGGCAGCTCCGGCGACAACACAGCATATTGATGGCGTATGCCACTATCATAGAACTCAGCATGCAAGAACCAGATCTCGATCCTATGACACCGAAACCTCAGATCCTCAATAACTTTGTTCGGTAGGTCGGGTACCGGAAGGTTTGGGATGATCCTCGTGTGGATAGCTGGGGCGTGATCTGGAATGGGTCGTAAGGGCGAGACGGGGAGCCGACGTTCCGAGCTCTCGACGAAGAGGGGTGTGTCACCTGCAATGACACTCTGACACTCAAGTCAGTCGAATGTGCAGGCAAAAAGGGGGTAAGGCAGTGTGTGACGTACCTTGGGAGAAGGGCAGGTCCTTTCCCATTTATACCGTGTCAGAGGTGGGCCCTGCAAGGACAGACC
This sequence comes from Arachis duranensis, assembly GCF_000817695.3. Lineage (NCBI taxonomy): Eukaryota > Viridiplantae > Streptophyta > Magnoliopsida > Fabales > Fabaceae > Arachis > Arachis duranensis. Next base: position 94,121,000 of record NC_029781.3, read on the forward strand.
CACCTTCCTCGAAGCTTCCTGACAGCTGCAGTGGAGAGCTATCAAGGACGCGTGTCCGGGTCGCGTAGTGAGTTGTACGTGCCCGACCGTTCGGGTCGGGTCATCAGTGGGTTGGGTTGACCCGCAAGTGGCCTGGATCAGGCCGTAACAGTGCCCCCAACGCGCCGGCAATTAGCCGCACGAGCTGTTGGTGGCGTGTTATCTTCTCGTTCATTGTCGCCAGGTCGGTGATCCGTAGAGGGAACGCGCCTCTTGTGTGCATGCCCGTTCGTTGTTGGAACGATCATTCGTCACCTCGTTCCTCGCGTAGAGCATTAAATGCTCATAATGGGTTGGAAAACCCTATACACAAAGACCATTTTACCCCCAGGCCTTTCGCGCTCCCTTTACGGAAGTTTTAAACAGTTTTGCATTAGTTTTCCTTCCCCACTCATGCTTCTCCAATCTCCTCCTTCTGCATTCTCTATTATCCAGAGACTTATTCCAACATTCCTGCGCGTCCCTTTCTTTTTCATGTTTTTCGCAATCAATCCAAGTAATCATCGACCCCTTCTCTCTTCTGCTTCTATGTTTTCTTACATGTCTGCTGTATGTGCTTGCTGCTTGTTGTTTTGATTTTCGTAGGATAGATACCTTTTTAATGTCAAGTAGGGCGTGTTAGGGGGGTTACCATTCCAGGATAGGCTGTTTAGGGTTTATCTTTTAGCCGTGCTTGATCTTATTTGGTGGGTAGGTCAAATATTCTTTCTGGGTTTTGCCCGGGCTCCCGACCCCATAGACTAACAGAGTGGTACCCCCACTGTAGGTATGCCTCGTGTCATTTCTCGGGCTTCTCTGTCTGCTTCGAATTACAATCCCTATTCCTGGGTGACTTTCGATGTGAAGGATTCGCCGAATCTGATGGACGAGGGGGAGTTGACAGAATTTTGACAAGCCGAATACTTGTGTGGAGGGACAGACGAGGAAGCTAACTACGACGTCTTCGTCCCCACCCCCAATGAACGGTTGTATGAAATTAATCTTCGTTCCCCCCGAGTTCCCGATTGGATCTGGTTCTATAAAGCCATGTTTACTCAGGTGGGTGTTCGCATCCCATTTTCTACCTTCCAGATGGCGCTCCTTGGTCGGATATCCGTGTCCCCGTCGCAGCTGCATCCGAACAGTTGGGCTTCTATCCGCTGTTTTGAGATGATGTGTGAATATCTCAAGCTGCCGGCGTCTGTCGATGTCTTTCTCTTTTTCTTCAATCTTACAAATCCTTCCAAGGAGGGGAAAGCGAGGAAAGGGTTCATGTCCTTCTGTTCTGCCCAGGGTCGGAGGATATTTGGTTTGTTTGAGGACTCTTATCATGGGTTCAAGGACAAGTATTTTAAGGTTCGACCGGTTAAGGGTCGTCACCCTTTTTGGTTATCGTTGGAGGGAGCACGCCTCATCCCGACGTATTGGAGTTTCGGGGCGGGGTCCAATACTTTTATCAAGGTTACTTACAAGGGGATGTCGGCTGTGGATCGAAAGATAGCCGACGTATTATGGGCTATTTTTGGGAAAAACCATGTGATTTCCCACCTTCTTATGGGTAACAGGGAAGTTGCCCGGGATTATATTCGTGAGTCGTCTACATCGTGTCTTCATTATTTGCATAGTTGCTTGTTTTGCCTTGATATGCCGGCTACTAATTTGTTCATTTCTTGTTTGTAGTGGGGATGTCTGCCGAAGTGACCAGCCTTGCGAGCTTGTATAAGACATTCCTGGAAGAGGATGATGGCGAGAAGGCCGGGGAGCAATCGGTGGTGCCTCCCAAGAATGATGGGGATCAAACAGCACCCACACCTCCCGATGTCATTATGTCGAATACACTCGTCAATGCGGCACGTAATTCTCCCATTTTCGAGGAAGTGGCAGGTACCGAGCACTCGTCTTCTGTTCGACACGTCGGCAATTGGCATTTTCAATACCATCAAGGACGGCAAGGTTGTCGATATGCCGAGGAAGTGATTTCCTGTACCTTATGCTTTTGTGGGTTTGCTTGTAGAACTTTTTGAAACTTTGAAACTTTGTCACACTTGACTTTGTTAGCCGTTTGGTTGGTTTATGGATACATTTTTCTCCTTCGTGGCGCAGCCATAGCTCGGAAGGCAAAGTTCGAGTTATCGGGTATGGCCTCATTGCGCCGGAAGCTCGAGTCTGCCATCACAGCTAACAATAATTTTAAGGTTCAAGTTGAAATGCTCCAAGGACAGCTGCCCAAGGCGAAGGAAAAGCTCAAGACTACCGAGTTTGTCCGTTATGTTGTCGGGTATGGCCTCGTTTGCTCGTTTACTCATTTTACCGTTATATTGGTATTTCGTTGAAGCCGAGTTCTTTGTTATGGCCGTTTGTTATGGCCTGAGATTAAGGGGCTCCCGGGGTGATCAGTCCCGGGGCCGCATACTTTTCATTTGACACGTTTTGTGAGGAATTCGTTCGCACGAGGAGTGGGTTAAAAAAGGTAACTAAAAGCAAAATAAGATTTTGACAAGTACTATTCGACCGATAATTAAACAAGTCTATTTCCATAGCAAAGGTACTATTTTGTAGCGCAGGGTCATTCTTTGCTTGAGTGCCGTTTCTAACAAGTGGGCTATCTCCCTGGCCTCATCCATGAGGTCCTTTTCTATAGCTTCCTCTACCTCCTTCAGGAGTAGTCGTGGGCTCGGTTTGCCTATTTTCACGGGTATTACCGCGTCTAGCCCGTATGTTAGTCGGAAGGGTATTTCTCCCGTGGATGACTACTCAGTTGTTCGGTAGGACCAGAGGACCGAGGCGAGTTCGTCGGCCCAAGCACCTTTTTTATTATCCAGTCGCTTCTTGAGTCCTAGCAGGATGACCTTGTTTGCAGACTCGACCTGGCCATTTGTCTGAGGATGTTCTACCGAGGAGAATTTTTGTTTTATCCCCAGGCCGGCGAGGAACTCTGTAAACTTTTTGTCCGTAAACTTCGTCCCGTTGTCTGAGATGACAACTTCCAGGATGCCAAATCGGGTTATCACTTGTCTCCACATGAACTTTCTGCAATTGGATGAGGATATGCTGGCCAGTGGTTTGGCCTCTACCCATTTGGTGTAGTAGTCGATGGCGACTATGAGGTACTTGACTTGCCCTGGACCAACCGGGAAGGGTCCCAAGAGATCGACTCCCCATTGTGAGAATGGTCGGGAGGACGTTAGCAGGCTTAGTTCGGAGGCTGGTGCTTTGTGGAAGTTGGCGTTCTCTTGACATTTGACGCATTTTCTCACGAATTCTTTGGAGTCTGCCATCATCAATGGCCAGTAATATCCTGCTCGAATTAGTTTCCTTGCTAGGGCTTTGCCTCCTATATGATGGCCGCAACACCCTTCGTGGACTTCTCGGAGCACGTAGTCCGTCTGGTCGGGATGTAGGCACTTCAGTAAGGGATGGCTGAGCCCTTTTTTAAACAACTGTCCTTGAATGATCGCGTACTTGGCTACCTCCCTTATCAGCACCTTAGCGTCCTTTCCGTCGTCGGGGAGTTTGCCGCTTTCCAGGAAGCTAGTGATGGGATCCATCCAGGAGGGGCTCAGTCTCGACAGGTGTAGGGTAACCGCTGGCTCCTTCATCATACCCTGAATGAGAGATCGGTTCCCTTCTCCTGGTTTCGTGCTGGCCAACTTGGATAGGAGGTCTGCCCGTGTGTTCCTTTCCCTCGGAACGTGTTGGATCGTGACCTCCTCGAATGGCTTGCTCAATTCCTTGACTTTCTCCAAGTACTTTTGTAATAGCGAGTCTCTGGCTTGGTAGCTTCCGTTTACCTGCGAGGTAACAACCTGTGAATCGCTGCACACTTCTAGCCTCGTCGCTCTGACTTCCTTTGCCAGGGCTAAGCCTCCTAGGTGGGCTTCGTACTCCGCTTGGTTGTTCGAAATGGAGAATTCGAATTTGATCGACTGCTCATACACGACCCCAGCTGGGCTCTCTAGGATGATCCTGGCACCTTCAGATGTTTGGTTGGAGGCCCCGTCAACATGGAGCCTCCACCGTGTGCCCGTCTCTTTGGTTGGGTCCCCCGTCACTTCTACCAGGAAATCTGCCATTGCTTGCGCCTTGATCGCATGCCGGGGTTCATATCGTATATCGTACTGGGAGAGTTCAATGGACCAAGTCATCATTCTTCCCACTAAATCGGGTTTTTGGAGCACTTGTCGAATTCCTTGGCCCGTTCTCACGACAATCTGATGGCCTTGGAAGTACTGCCTTAATCTTCGAGAGGAGGTCAGGAGCGCCAGAGCTAACTTCTCCAGTTTGCTATACCTCAGTTCTGTCCCTTGTAGTGCTCTGCTCATGAAGTAGACTGGTTGTTGAGCCTTCCCCTCTTCTCGTACCAGGACCACTGCAAGGGCTTCCCCCATTATGGCTAGGTATAGGTATAGCGGCTCTCCGTTCTTAGGCTTTCCGAGCACAGTGGGTGTTGCTAAGATTTCCTTGAAGTGGTTGAACGCTTCTTCGCATGCGGGAGTCCATTCAAATACTATTCCTTTCCTCATTAGATTGAAGAAGGGCAAGGCCTTTGCTGCCGATGCTCCGAGGAAGTGGGATAACGAGTGAGTCGACCTGCCAGTCTCTGGACGTCTTTGACGCAGCCGGGGCTCTTCATTTGGAGTATTGCTTGGCATTTTTCGGGGTTGGCTTCTACTCCCCTTTGGGTTATCATGAATCCTAAGAACTTCCCGGCCTCCATGGCAAAGGCGCACTTGAGAGGGTTGAGCCTCATGCCGTGTTGTCGGAGGGATGTGAACACGCTTTCTAGGTCACCTAGGAGGTCGTCAGGCTATGTAGTCTTTGCTAGCATGTCGTCGACGTAGACTTCCACCGTCTTGCCTACAAGGTTGCCAAATATTTTGTTATCAGTCTCTGATATGTTGCCCCCACGTTTTTTAGGCCGAATGGCATTACTTTGTAGCAGTAGATTCCTCCTGGTGTTATGAAAGCTGTCTTTTCCTCGTCGGGTCAGTGCATCGGTATCTGATTGTAGCCGGAATAGGCATCCATGAAACTTAGATATCGATACCCCACTGCCGCATCGACGAGTGCATCTATGTTGGGAAGGGGGAAACAGTCCTTGGGACACGCCTTGTTGAGGTTGGAATAGTCCACGCACATTCTCCATTTACCACTGTGCTTCTTCACCAGAACTACGTTTGACAGGCAGGTCAAGTAGTCTAGTTCCCATATGAAACCTGCTTCTAGGAGGCTGGTGACGTTAGGATTTTTGCCAGTAAAGAATGTCATAAAAACAGTCGTGTTGTAGATATAGTCTCTAAACCGACAAAAATCCCTTCGTACAAACGTTTTAGTTGTCACAAGTAACAAACCCTTTAAAATTGATAACCGAGTATTAAACCTCGGGTCGTCTTCTCAAAGAATTGCAGGGAGGTATGTTCTTATTATTGGCTATGGAGATTGTAAATTGGGGGTTTTTAAAGTATGAGATAAAAAGCAACAATAGTAAATAGCAGAGGAAATAAAATAATAGCAATAAAAATAAACTCTTGGCAAGGTATTAAGAACTGGAGGTTCTATCCTAGTTATCCTTATCAATTGTGATGAGAATTGGATTCTTCCCCCACCTTATTAACCTCTAATTATGGAGGTAAGTTAAGTGGCAAATTAATTCCAATTTTCAATCAACAATGAGTTTGATAACTCAAGAGTTACCAATGTCTCAACCAAAGCCAAAAAGAAAATAGTAAATTTACTAAATAAAAATTGTCTTCAGATGGGAAGCAGTAATCATGTAAATAAAAGAAAGCAATCATGAATGGAAATACCTCAAATAACATTAATTAAGAAAATTATATGTAACATGGAAGAGTTCGTAAATTAAATAAAAATAAAGAACCTGGGATTGAGAGTCACTCCTAAAACTAAGAGAAGTCCTAATCCTAATCCTAAGAGAGAGAGGAGAGAACCTCTCTCAAAACTAAATCTAAATCATGGAAAAGTAAATTATGAAAGCCTTCTTATGAATGGATGCATTCCCCCACTTTATAACCTCTGGTCTATGTTTTCTGGACTTGGATTTGGGCCAAAAAGGGGTTTAGAACTCGCTGGGGCGTGTTCTGTAATTTTCTTGTGCGTGGCCTCTGTCATGCGTTCGCGTGGGTCACGCGGTCGCGTCATTCGGAGCTTTTCCTTGCCACGCGGTCGCGTCAGTCATGCGACCGTGTCATGTGCGTTCTGCTTAAGGCGCGCGGTCGCGTCAGTCATGCGGCCGCGTCGCTGAATCTTCGCTTCTGGCACGCGATCGCGTCGTCCATGCGATCGCGTGAACACCAGTTTCCTTAAAGCTCCGTTTTGCTTTCTCCTTCCATTTTTGTATGTTTTCTTTTCCATCCTCTAAGTCATTCCGCCTTAGAAAATCTGAAACTACTCAACATACTAATCACGGCATCGAATGGAAATAAAGGTAATTAAAATAATTAATTTTTAAAGCTTAGGAAACAAGTTTTTCACAATACGACATAATAAGGAAGGAAAAGTAAAACCATGCAATTAATGTGAATAAGTAGGTGAAGGATTATATAAATCACTCAAATTAAGCACAAAAGAACTCACAAAATATGGGTTTATCAGGTGGCCTTCTGCCTGGCCACCTCCTCTGCTCTTTCTTGCGACATCTTCCTTCTTCTTTGGGCCACTGGACGGGTTTCCGGCTTGACAGCCAAGTGATGCGACATGACTTGGGTATCTATGCCTGGCATGTCGGCCGTGTCCAGGCGAATTGGTCTCCATTAGCTCTGATCATTTCTACTAGAGGCCCCTTCATTTCATGTGGGAGGTTTCTATTAACAAACATGAATTTTTCCTCTGTGTCGCTTACCCTGAACTTTTCCAGGTCCCCTTCTGGTTCTGGTCTCGGCTTGTCGTCAACTCTGGCATCTAGGTCGGCAAGGAACACTCCAGAGGCTTCCTTAGATTTCTTCCTCAGGGAGAGGCTGGCGTTATCGCAAGCGACTGCCATTTCTAAATCTCCTCTTATGGATTCTACGGATCCGTCATCACCAACAAACTTCATTACCAGCAACCTCGTGTTGATTACCGCCTCAACGTCATTAATCTTTTTCCTCCCCAGGATGATGTTGTAGGCAGTGGAGTCCCGTAGAACCACAAACTTGGCCATTATTGACCTTCGCCCTTGGCCCTGCCCCAGGGAGACCGGCAGGGTTATTACCCCGTCTGGCTTGATGAAGTGGTCGCCTAACCCTATGACACCGTGCTGGTGAGTCGTTAGGTCAGCGTCCCGTAATCCGAGTGCATCAAACACGTTGCGGAACATAATGTTCGAATCTGCCCCAGTATCCATAAGGATTCATTTGACGAGGCCGGTTCCCACCCTGGCCGTGATGACCATGGGAGGGCTCTCAGGGACCTCGTCGAACCATTGATCTTCTGGGCCGAAAGAGATGACTGGCGGCCTTTTGGAATTTCGCACCAACGAAGAGGAGACTACCAGGATTTTGACGTCTTTCTTGTGTGCTGATCTCGACTTTGGCGATGTGTTTTTGGCGGTCACCACGTTTATTATGGTAAGGCCGCGGTCACTATCCTCTGGCTCTTGTTATCGCTTCGCCGATCGGGTCTTGCCATCTTTATCGTGGTCGCGATGTCGTTTCCTCGGTTCCCTGATAAGGTGGGAGAATTCGGTCAGTTTACCATCCCTAATCGCTTGTTCTAGTGCATCTTTCAGGTCAAAGCAGTCCTGTGTTTGGTGCCTATAGCCTTTATGGAAATCACAGTAGAGGCTCTTGTTCCCCCCTGTGCGGCCTTTCAGAGGTCGAGGCTTCGTCAATATTCCCATTTTGGTAATTTGCTGGTAAACTTCCATGATGGGGAGGCTTAGTGGGGTGTAGTTGGTGAATTTTACGACCCGGGGAAATGATCTGGGTGCCTTGCTTGGGCCTCCGTCCCTGGCTTGCTCCTTCTGTCTTTCTCTGTTACCGTGTTGCCTGGGTTGATTATAGGAGGGCTGCCGTTTATTGGCAGCCACAACTTGGTTAACTTCCTCATCATTTATGTACTCCTTGGCTACGGTTTGGATCTCGTGCATGGTCCAGACCGGCTTTGTGGTGAGGTGTTTTCGGAAGTCCTCATTGAGGAGGCCGTTCATCAGACAAGGGCTGGCCACCGAATCGGTTAATCCCTCGATTTCCAAACATTCGTCGTTGAACCGGTCTAGATACTTCCTGTTCGTCTCCCCGGTGCGTTAAGTCACACCGAGGAGATTGATTGGGTGTTTTGCCTTCGCAATTCTGGTGGTGAATTATGCTAGGAAGGCGCAGCTAATGTCGGAGAAGCTGGTCACCGAGCCCTGCGGGAGGCTATTAAACCACCGTATCGCAGGTCCTGCCAGGGTGACCAGGAAGGCGCGGCACCTTACCTCGTCTCTTACTCCCTCCAGGTTCATTCTGGCCTCAAAGGCCGTGAGGTGTTCCAGTGGGTCCTAGGTTCCATCGTACCTCATGTCCGTTGGTTTGTTGAAGTGTTTCGGCAACCGAACTTCGAGGATGGATCGATGGAACGGGGTGGCGCCCATTATCACGTGCCGCCGTGTCCTTTCGGACCTCCCTTCTGCGCCTTCACAATCTTGCCCCGCGGTGCGTGTTTCCTTACCTCGGGCGTAGATAACTGTGTCATTTCCTCTTCTCGAGATAACTGTGTCTTCTCGACTACTTTCCACTTCCGTTTGGGAGGCGGAGGTGTGCCAAGAATGACTTCGGTGGGAGGCTCTCTCTCGGCTTTCGGGAGACGGGGAGTAGGTGGGGTCGGTATTTCGTTGGTGGTGGTCCTGATCCGCTAGTTGTCACTCCAGGTTCTGCACCCTATGGCGCAATTCCTGCGTTATCCTAGCGCTGTCGCTACTAGTTCCTCCAAAGGGGCGCCTCTCTTGAGCTCTCAGATGTAGCTCGGTTCGTCGAGGAGGGGACCTTAATCGTTCACGGGGGGATGCAACGGAGGCCGCCCCCTCGGGGGCCGCTGCGCGGCCGTGATCCCCTGGACCTGGCACGATCTCCATTCACGAGATTGTTTCCACAGACGGCGCCAATGTTCGGTAGGTCTGGTACCGGACGGTTCGGGATGATCCTCGTGTGGATAGCTGGGGCGTGATCTGGAATGGGTCGTGAGAGCGAGACAGGGAGCCGACGTTCCGAGCTCTCGACGAAGAGGGGGGTGCCACCTGCAATGACACTCCGACGCTCAAGTCAGTCGAATGTGCAGGTGAAAAGGGGGTAAGGGAGTGTGTGACGTACCTTGGGGGAAGGACAGGTCCTTCCCCATTTATACCGTGTCAGAGGTGGGCCCTGCAAGGACAGGCCCACCTTCCTCGAAGCTTCCTCACAGCTACAGTGGAGAGCTGTCAAGGACGCGTGTTCGGGTCGCGTAGTGAGTTGTACGTGCCCGATCGTTCGGGTTGGGTCATCAGTGGGTCGGGTTGACCCGCAAGTGGCCTGGGCCAGGCTGTAACAAACTTAAAACAGAAATACCGATTTTAAAGGTTTCGAAATGAAATGCTTACCAAGACGACGGGAGTTCCACTGGCCATTACCATCAACGGCGGCTATAGCGGCAGTGATGGCAGCGGACAGCCCAATGGTGATGGAAGTCACAACGGTTCAAATCAGAAGCACAAATGGCAGCGATGGTTCTTCGCAGCTCGTCGACGTTAAGGCCCGCGTCTCCCCTCTCTTATCTGGGCTCGACGGCGACGCGGGCTTCAGGGAACGGCGGCGCCGACCTCTCCTCGCCCAGTCTTCTCCCTGGATTTTGGTCTTCCTCCGCAATGGCATGCACTAGAACAGCGTGCAGCAGAATAGGCTCGGCGGCAGCAGGCAGCAATGCCATGACAGTTGGGCAGCGATGTGACGACGGTTGGGCGGTGAGTTCGGTGGCGGATCGGCAGCGGGGCACAACTCCCTCTCTCCTTTCTCAGTTCTCCGTCACTCTCTCCCTCGAGCCCTTTCTCTTTCCTCTCTTTCTTTCCTTTGCTCTCTTTCTCTTTTTTTTATTCGTTCTTATGTTTGTGTGTGTGACAGTGAGGAGGAGAGGGTATGGGGATGGTGGCTGTGGAGGCATGGCGGTGGGGATAAGGAGGTTAGGGTTAGGGTTTAGTTTGAAATTTAGAATTTTGGTAAAGTAAGAATTTTAATAGAAATTGAAGGGTAGAATAATAATTTTAAAAAGACAATTTAAAAATAAAATAATTAACTCTGAAACACATTTAATCATCAACTTGTAAATTATTTCCTAATAAATATTGATCCAAAAAAATTAGAGATAATTAAATTGATTTTTCTTTATTTATAAATTAAAGCTAAAAATCTAAATATTCGAAATCAAGCATATAAAATTTTCATCATTTCTAACTCACTAAAGCTTTAAATCAGTAATAAGAAAATACTCAATTCATATGAAAATCTCTAAAAATAATATCTTGAATAAATAAAATAAATCATAAATAATTTATAATTTAGTTTTTGAAAATCTGAGGTCTTACAAATAATCTTATGGAATTATTTTTAATTATATTTAATTATTAATTTAATGTATTTTTTTAAATTTTATAAATTTATTTAAATTATATTATTTTATTTTATTAATTTTATTTATAGAATAGAAATGTAGAAAGAGATAGAGAATGAGAGAAAAGAGAAAGAAGGATAAAGAAGAAAGAGAGTTGTTAGTTTTGGAGACAAAGATTTTATTTTAATTGTAATGAAAGAATATATTGTGATACATTATAATTTGTCAAATTAGTAATTAAAATATAAATTATAAATCATAAATTATATATATAGTGAAAAAGTAGAGAAAAATAGAAAAAGAGAGAAGAGAGGTAGATAAGAATATAGAGAAATGAAATTTATTAATTTTAGAAAAAAATATTTCATCTCAATTTTAATGAGAGAGTTATGTTACATAGTTTAATTGTTAAATTAGTAATATAATATAGCAATATTTGTAACACTTCAACTTTCGACATGTCATGACCAATGCCAAATGTTCAGGTGTTACTCGTGCGGGCCTACTTAGCTCTAGACTCAGATTTTTATAAATTAATATCAATAAAAGTCTTTATCGGTTTAATCATGAATAAATTATTATTTGTGGATTGACGTTTAGTTGCTCGCAAGGTTAGTTTCTTTAAAGTTGTCATGTAAGAAAACACAAGGCAACAGAAAATAACATATATAAACATATATACAATATACACATGAGTTAAGTTCAAGGATACGTGTCATCTATCAAAGCCGAGTATCACACCAGGTTATATGTACAGATACAAAAAAAGAAATCAGTCACAACCCTCACACGGGTTTTCTAAACTGGAACCGAACTACTAAGACATCCTACCCCTCTAAAAGTACTACAAAAGTGAGGGAAAACTAATACTAAGATCATCAAAAAAGAGCAAAAGATTCACTACGACTAACTCTGGAGTGATCTACGAACATCGTTCAAGAAAGCAGTCCAAGGCGTGCTTCTTATGAAGACTCCACCGCGCGCCGGATCCTTATAGCTCAGAGGTTAGAACGAATACTCAAAGAGCTCCTTTGCCGAACCCGTCTAGGGAGGGGGAGAAAGAAAGAAAAGAAGGGTGAGAACCTAGAGTTCTCAGTAAGGTAAAAGGGGAACCTAGGGTCTTTATCTCTAAGTTGTCGCGAAACAGAAAAAAAGAACAAACACAGAGACTCAAGGCACAAATATATATATATAACAAGTAAATAGCATGAACAAGAAAGAAATGGCAGTAAATAATTCACAAGAAGTTCATATGCGCAAACAAGATGATGCATGCCTGTTCCTAGCGCAGGCCATGAGCTCATGCGTCGGTTGTTTACCCGTAACCCGACGTTACTCGGAGTGAACCCCGAATATGGTTCCTTTACTGTGTCAATTAGACACCTTGGCATCACGGTTACCCAGGTCAATTAGGCCTCATTATAATAACAATTCAATGTGTATTACAGTAAGGAACAGTGCTATCAATTAGGCAAACATTTCCGCATTAGCAAATCTCAAGCTATCCATTAGGCGGGCACTTTCGTATTAGCAGTTCGGCACAAGGCCCATTCAATATAATTCTTAACTTTTATTCCGTTTCTTGTTTCTCATTTTTCTTTCTTCACTTCATCTCCCAATATCATTGTCTATAACTTTAACCTTTCTTAGGGGCAAATTACATTCATTTTCATTTCCTAATTTTGTCTAATCTAAAACCATAATCGTAAGGTAACTCTAAAGATCTTAATCTTTAATTTAAGTTAGGTTTTACTGAATTTGGATTAGAATTGAATTTTATACAAGCTTTAAAATTCTGCTATTGCATTTACAAAATTTCAAAAAAACAGACAGCAGCCATATTTTTTTATAAATTCTATAGTAATTTCAATTTTAAGCCGTTGCTTCTAAATTTTGGTGAGATTATAGTCAACATCCATAAGTTTCAGAATCCACAAATTTCAGATTCATATTGCTTCATTTGATTAATTAGTTATCAATTGGAAGTGAAGCCCTGTTTTCATAAACCAGTTCAGAGTTTCCAGCAAACAACCGACCTTCTAAGTGACTTATCTAAGTCTACAAAATAGATATGAACATGAAATTTGTACTCACTTAAAATAGACTGATAGATATTTAAAATCCTTTTAAAATCAACTCAAAATTTTATTTAAATTAAAAGTTATAGCGTCTGGAAGTTGGTGTTGCAGAACCAGAAAACCAGAAAAATCTGCAGCAATCACTAAACTTCAAAAATCCATATCTTCCAAACCGCTTGGCCAAATTCCCTGAAATTTTTATGGCATATTCAAGACGCACAAAAGTTTTATAGAAAAATAATTCCATCTAAAAATTAGGTCTGGAATGCTCCCAGAAAGTCATTCGTTCTGCTGCCAATTATGCAGATTTTTACAGAAATTTTGCACAATATATTTCCAACAACCTCATGTGCCAAATCTCACATTCAAGCCTAGAATTCATCTAAAACCATAATTTTACCTTTCTTTTGACTAACTAAAGTTGCTAGCATGATTAGCACAGCCCTAAAAGTTCATACTCATTAACCACCCATCATCATCAGTACACATAGCTATAAACAAGATATTCTATATATACTATTCCTTACCTCTCTTTGAGAATTTCACAAACCAAAGTCTGTCCTTTGCTATATTGAATCAAAAAATCCTAACAAACATAATTAAAGAGATTTGTCAATTTACAGGGCTAATTGGCCAAGTTGCATATGGAGCAAGAAAAGAGTTCTTACTCTTGTGATGGGCTGAATTTGATTGATTTGATCACCAATTAAAAGAATTGAAGCTCAGTAAGATAGAATCTTTAATTTAGGGAAAAACAACAGAACACAGAGTTATTGGTTCTTACCCAACAAGAAGAACACTAAAAAAACCAAAAAGGAAAAGAGATAGGGTTCCTTCTTTGGCTTCGGGTAGCAGCTCTCTCAATGGCCCTTCTCTTTCTTCTTGGTGGTGACGCACACAGATGATAATGATTTCTGCTGGGTCTTCCTCTTCCTCCTTCTTGGCCACTACTCTTGCTTCCTTTCTTCTCTTCATGTAGTTTAAGAGGTAACAATAGTTTCCTTTGAAACACCTTCAGTGGTGAGAGAATAAGAGAAGATGAGTTTAATCAGAGTTTCTTTGGGTCTGATTTATTTAAGGGAGGCATGGTTTGGTTGAACCGGAAAAAGAGAAACCAATTCGGTTTAAGGTTTTGGATTATCAATCTAATATGGTTTAATGATTCATTCATTAGTCCTCTTCAAGAACAACCAAAAAGATTATTAAAACCTTTTGAGAGTACTTATTCCATAAAATAATTAAATCAGACAAAATTTCGTCGCTTGGAAGTACTAAAAGAAAAGTTTTGTGCTACGTTTTCTAATTTTAATTCGTTATATATATAAAGCTATGCATGTTAACGAACGCTGTAAAGAATCAGAAATCACATGCCTCATGGGGTAGGGTATATATAAGAGAGACAGAAAAAAGGAGAAAGAGGAGGAATGTATTTCAATTACAATGAAAAAGTGACATGTGACATATTTTAATAATAAAATTAATAATGTATAATTGATTCACACTTTATATTTTTTATTAATCAATATATACGTTATTTATTTACGAAATATCGAGGACAAATAATGCTAGACGAGCTATACATGAAAGAGGATTAGTCAAGCAAGAACAAGCTAAGTATGTTCTATTTGATTTTTAGAATAAGTTTAATTATTCTCTTGATTTTTATAATTTTATCAAATTTTTAATTAGACTTTTATACTTTTTTTTTAATTTGGTCCATACAGTATTTTTTTATTTTATAATTAAGTCATTCTTAGTATAAAAAATATTAGAGTTAACTGAATATTTTTCTTCACAAATTGAAGGTATTTTTCGGCCATCAATGCCAACATCAAAACTATGTTAGAACACTCTAAAATGCTTTCATTTCTCATCAATGTAAATCAAACGCACAAATGACTACTGATACTCACTCCAAATATAAAAAGGAGGTAAGAGATTAATTTAAAACCAACTTGGATACAAAGTTTATTATTCGCTTAATAACTTAAGTGTCGGAGTACCTTTTGCAGGTGCCTACCTCCTTGTTCTCTTGGTGCCGAGGTATAACTCATCCCGACAAAAAGCTTGAAGATAATCGCCGGAGGACAAGCTATACCACAGTCAACCCTTACAAGAACAATTGGTGCTCACCATGGGGCCAAAGATTTAAAATTTTTCTTTGGTCTCCTGAATTTTCAAGTCTGTCTATGGCTAATCAACCTCCTCCAACAGCATTCAAGCTTCTTCAGATGGTAACAGAATTACAACAGACCAATCAGCGCATGGCAGAAGAAAATCAAAGAATGACAAATCAGATAGCTGAGCTTACCAATACTTGGATAACTCATAATGATTATCACTACGAACAGTCAGATAATGAGAAAGAAAATTCCAATCCAACTCATGTCTTTGAAACTCATGAACCAGAGGAGGATCAACCAGCCAATGAAGAAACAGAATTGGATAACGCAGTTGGTTCATTCACCGCCGATCCCATGAATTTCCAATTATCTAAAAACTTTCATTGCCAATGACTTTAACTCCTTATAATGGTTTGGAAGATCCAAAAAAATATATCAAAAAATTCCATTCCATGATGATAGTAAACAGTGCTTCTGACCCAATTTTATGTCATTATTTTCCTACTTGTTTAGACGGTCCTGCACTTTATTAATTTTCTTCTTTGTCTACAGAATCTATTTCATGTTTTCAAAAACTAGCCAAGCTATTTGAAGATTAGTTTGTAGCATCTTCTATTTATTTCCATGATTAAGATTATTTAAGCACAATTAAGTAGGGACAACATGAAGGTTTTTGGGACTATGTTACTTGATTCAGTAAAATGGCAATGAGCATTCTGAATCTCCATCCAGAGGTACATTTATATGCTATTAAAAGTGGACTTCGTCCAGAAAAGTTTCAAGAAATTATAGCCATTGCTAAACCACAAACCTTAGCTTAGTTTCTAGAGAAAGCTAAAGGTCAAATGGAGATCGAAGAGCTTCGACAAGCTCGGAAGTTAGAGAAAAGCAACAATGATAAAGACGTCGATAAAGTTTAGGAAAATAAAAAGTCTTTTCGATTAACACCACATTATGATTCTTATACACAATTTAACATTAGGAGGGAAGAAATAATCAAGGAGATCCTGAACGCAAAACTCATTAAACATCCTCAAAAGGCTGGAAATTATCAAGATCTGAAGAATGTGGATAATTACAAGTATTGTGCCTTTCATAAAAAATATGGACACTACTTACGAGTGTGTTGTGGCCAAAGACTTGCTAGAATGATTAGCTCGGCAAGGTTAATTGGATAAATGCATTGACAGCCTTATTTAAGCGCACCAAACATTCTACCGACCAATCTTCTGCCGAATAATTTTTCATGACAGACAAAATCACTAATACTCAACCTGATCAACCCCAAAGTATTATCAATTGTATATCTAGGGCCTTTGCTAGTAGCGAAATTACAAACTCTACTCGTAAATGTACCTATCTAGCTATGCTCTCAGTAGAGTGTGCTGTTAATTATACTCAACCTCTTCCTAACTTTTCAGAGATGGCATTCAAACCATCTGATCTCAACACAATGGTGACCAACTTAGATGATTCAGTGGTGATCTTTATTCAATTAGGAGATTTAATTGTTTGAAAAGTACTTTTGAATCCTAAAAGCAACGCAGATGTCGTTTTCTACTTTACATTTCAGAAGATGAAGTTGAGCAATCATATAATACAACCATCCACTGAAGACTTAGTGGGGTTCCCAAGTAAACATGTATCTATTTTAAGATCTATGTGATTACAAAGTGAGAATCCTCTAATAAAAACTTTACATACCCAATACCTTGTTGTTGATTGTTTCAATCTTTATAATTTAATACTTGGCTGCCCGTTTTTGAATAAGTTTAGTATTATAGTATTCACAATTTCTCTGTGTGTCAAGTTTCATATGCAAGATGACCTTATTGTCACTATCCATAGTGACTACCATGAAGCTCGGCACTGCTACAATATTAGTTGAGTTCCTATACTACTATAATTTTATAATTAGGTCCTTTTCATATCAAAAGAGTTAAAATTAATTGAATATTCCTCTCAAAATACATGCGGTTAAAGATTTAGTAAGATTTCTAATTAAGAATACCTTCAATTTGCGAAAAAATATTTGGTTAACTCTAATATTTTTTACACTAGAAAGAATCTAATTACAAAATTAAAGTAATGTAGGGATCCAATTAAAAAATATAAAAACTTAATTAAAAATTTAGTAAAACTATAGGACAAATAAAATAATTAAACCTAAAATTAAAATGATCAATGAAACATACGTAATGTTAAAAACCATGAAATTTGCTCATTTTGTACCCTGCTAGAATTTTGTGTTGTTATCACTTATTTATTCAAAATCAAACTTCAGTTATGCCAAAGTAGTTGTATTCCTGACTAACCTGTGCTCGTTAATCCACAATGAACAAAATAGGTGGGAGTACAAGAAGAGATCATATTGGTATAGAGAATATCGAGGAGATTGTGTGTTTGGAGGAAGATGATATCAAATCCGGATTAGAGGATTGTTCAAGGAGCTTAGTTGGAAGGTTGATGGCGGATAGATGTTTCAGTATGGGTATGATGGAGGCAGTATTTTCTGCAATCTGGAACCAACCAAGGGGATTTAGATTGAAATACCAAGGTGAAAATATTTATCAATTCTTCTTCGCTAAAGATGCTTATGTGATAAGGGTGGAAAGGGGATCACCATGGCTCTTTAAGCAATATGTAATTCATGTGAGGCGCTGGACTACAGAGATGAATATTGAAGAGGAATATTACTCACTAATACCTACCTGGATCTAATTACGGGGTATGCCAGACCATTGCAAAATGAAGGAGGCTGCTCATAAGATTGGAGAAAGATTGGGTGAGGTGCTAGAGGTGGAGACTTACATGATGAGGTTAGAAAGATCGGATTATGAAGGTGAGGATTAACTTGAATGTCACTCACACGCTGAAGCAGAGTATTAAAATGGCTAGTCCAGATAAAAAAATTTTGAAGTTCAGCTGAAATATGAATGTCTAGGGATATATTATAGTTTTTATGGATTTATTCGCCATGATTCCAGAAATTACAATAAATCCTTGGAAAATTTAGCTAATCTGAGTCTATAGGAGGAAAGGTTGAGTTCTCAACTATGGGCAGAATTCACAAGGTGGAAGCTAGAGGATAATAAAGAGAATTTAATCCCAAATATTAATAGAAGAGGAAGAGGAGGAGATCAATTAACCAAAAAGCCAACCCCTGTTAGTCTCATCAAAAGTTTTTTCCAATTATCCTGTAATGACGTCAATAAAAAAAAACCATGATCTACATCAAGCTTAATACAGAAAAATAAAATTTTCCAACCCTCGACCTACACATTCATAATCCAAACCAACCGTCACCAATTTTTCTATCTCAAAACAGTAGTAGGGAACATATCCCTGCAGGAGCTGAGGAGGTAGGGGGAGCTGTTTTATAAGGAGGAAGTAGGCACATTCCAGCGTGGCAGTAAATCTAATAAAGATTGTAGAAACTTCAAGAGTTAGAAGATTAAGTATTTAGCACGTAAAAGTAATGAGGCTAAAAACACAAGATGGTCACAGGGATGAAACGTAATAAGATGTTAGGAAGGAGGAGGAGGAAGGTCAAATTGAGAAAGAAGAGTCAGTTGAGAGGAATGCTTATTGGGGTGAGGGTGCCAACCCACCAAAGGCACCCTTGGGGCTATGAAGTTGGTAATGTAGAACTGTCGGAGTTTGAAAAAACTCCTGACAGTTCACAACATCAAAGGGATTCAGAATTCTCATTCTCCTGAGGTTATGTTTTTATGTGAGACAAAGAACCAATTCTTGTTAGTGGAAAGACAATTAAAAAGTGTGGGTCTTACGGAGGTTTTTTGTGTTAATCCTAACGGCGCGGCAGGAGGCTTGGCTCTTGCATGGAAGGAAGGAGTGAAGGTGAAAGTGAATAGCAGTGTAGAATTTTATATATCCTTCTCAATTGAAGATCAGGAGAGAAGAATCACATGGTAGATGTTAGGAGTTCACTTTCATAGTACTGATCAGCTGAGAGATAATTAATATGAGGCTTTACGGGAGATTATTAGGTAGCTAGGAGACAGATATGTACTCATTTGTGATTTTAATGCCATATTATCATCAGATGAAAAGTAGGGAGGAAGGGAGAAATCATTTTAATCCATTCAAAAGTTTCAAACTTTTATGAACCATGGATGCTTAATGGATATGGGATATCTGGGAAAAAAATTTATATGGTAGAATTGGAGTTGTCAAGAGAGAGCAGTCAGAGAAAGATTAGATAGAGCTTTTATGTCACTAAAATTGAGGGAGGAATATTCGTTAGCTATACTCACACACTTGGAAGAAATTGGTTCAGACCATCGCACTTTGCTATTAAACCCAAATTCAGCAACCATCAAGAGTAAAAAGAGGTTCAAATTTCAAGAGAGATAGTGTGGGGAGGAGATGATTGATACAATTGTTAATGAGGTATGGCAAACAAGCGTTTCTGGCTCTCTAATGTACCAATTATTTCAGAAACTAAAGCACTGCAGATCTGAAATAGTCAAACAGCAAGCTTCAGTGGTAGGAAATTCAAGAAAAAATGAAAAAATATTGCAACTAAACTCTTGGCCTTGAAGGAATATCCCAGTTATGTTAATAAAATAGAGATCTTACAGCTAAAAGAAGAGTTGAGTAATGCATGTATTGTGGAGGAAATGTTTTGGAGGGAGAAATCAAGAATCGATTAGCTCAAATGGGGAGATCAAAACACAAAATTTTTTCACTCCATGATTCAAGTTAGAAACAGGAGAAATAAGATATGGAGGTTAGAGGATGAGAATGGAGAGTGGTGTACTACTCTAGAAACAATTGGGGCAAGAGCGCAAAGATACTTTAAAGAGCTGTTTACAACAAGAAATTCTCAAGACATTTTCCATGTGCTGGCTGGTTTGAGAAAGAAGGTCTCTTCTGAGACTAATTGACACCTTGCTAAACCAATTAGTGAAGA
The DNA here is from genome assembly GCF_000817695.3 of Arachis duranensis. Classification (NCBI taxonomy): domain Eukaryota; kingdom Viridiplantae; phylum Streptophyta; class Magnoliopsida; order Fabales; family Fabaceae; genus Arachis; species Arachis duranensis. Next base: position 94,140,712 of record NC_029781.3, read on the forward strand.
GGAAATTAAGAAGGCAACTTTTTCTATTAGTTCGGGGGCTGCCCCAGGAGATGATGGATTCATGGCAAAAAATTTTCAGTTCTACTGGAGGATCATTAAAATTTTTTGAGTCCTTTAATGGAGGAAGAATCTTAAAGAGTTTCAACCATACACAAATTTATCTAAGTCCAAAGGCTCCAAATGCAGAAAATATGTTACAGATTCAACCCATCAGCCTAAGCACCGTATTCCATAAGATTATTTTCAAGGTACTTATTCATTGTTTGTAACTTCTTATGAATAGAATAATTAGTAATAATCAGAGTTCATTTATTAGAGGGAGGCTTATTAGTGATAATATTCTTGTGGCTCATGAATGCATGCATTTTTTAAAGAATAAATCATTTGGGGGCACTGATTTAGCACTAAAAGTGGATATGAGCAAAGCCTATAATCGAGTGGAATGGAGTTTTGTGTGGTTCGCAATGAAAAAGCTTGGTTTTTGTCAGAGGTGGATAGAATGGATGAAGGAATGTGTCACTACTATTTCTTATTTGGTTATTAAGGGAAATTCTCCTACTGGTTTTTTTAAACCAAGTAAAGGGCTCTGTCAAGGAGATTCCCTCTCACCCTACCTTTTTCTATTATGCGCAGAAGGTTTATTCTTAATGCTCCATAAAGGATAACAAAATAACCTATTTCAAGGGCTTCGGTTGAACAGTAGATGTCCATCCATCAACCACCTTTTATTCGCTGATGACTCTTTACTATTTTGTAAAGCAACACCACATAATTGTGCAAATTTGCTTAATGTTATTCAACAGTATGGCTCCCTAAGTGGTCAGATTATCAATTTCAGTAAGTCTGCAGTATTTTTCAGTAATAACACCCCCTCATTTTATTAAGGAAGAACTAGCTAGTTTTCTCCGAGTTCCCAATATTGGTGCACATGACAAATATTTGGGTCTTTAATTTCCTCTATTATTAACAGATCTAAAAGTCAGACATTTGGTTATATGAAAGATAAGGTTTCAAAGAAGGTTTAAGGTTGGAAGCGCCATCTATTGTCAGCAAACGGAAGAGAAATCTTAATCAAAACTGTGGGGTGTGCTATACCTATCTATACTCTAAGTTGTTTTAAACTGCCCAAAACGCTACTAGATGATATTCACAAAATGATGATACAGTTCTGGTGGGGTCAAAAGCATAATGAATAGAAACTTCAGTGGATTAGCTGGGATACAAAGAGCAGAACTAAAAAGGAAGGAGGCCTGGGATTTAAAGATCTCAAAGCGTTTAATCTAGCGATGTTAGCAAAACAAGGGTGGAGACTAATGACTAAACCAAATTCTTTATTTATAAAGTTTTCAAAAGCAAATATTTTAGAGTTACCTCTTTTTTGGAAGCAAAACTGAGTTTGAGACCATCTTGGGCCTGGCAAAGCTAACTGGAAGGCAGAAAAGTCCTGGAACAAGGTATCAAATGAAAAGTTACAACACATAATATAGTAAAAATTAAAAAAGACCCATGATTTGGTTACTTACTTCCATTCTGATTACAGGAAGGCGACTGCAGTGATGAAAACTTGATTTGGCTAAGACAACTATTCATTGAGATAGGAGGTTAGAATACACAGCTCATTCACAGTGTGTTCAAACCCAACATAGTACAACAAATCTGCCAAATGGATATTGAAGAAGCTGAAGATTCAGTCACTTGGATAAAGCATGATTCATGTAATTATAATGTTAGAATGGAATATGAAGTAGCTTACAATTTTTTTCATAAACCAATTGAAGCTCTTCACGCCAGATTCAAAAGAAGACAACTATGGAGGAGCATTTGGGAGGTTTAATGTCAACCAAGAATCAAGGTCTTTCTATGAAAACTTGCTCATGAAGGGCTAGCGGTGAAGACAAATTTTCATGAGAGGATAGCTCAGATTCCCAATTTGTGTCCGCATTGTTCTTCATTGCTGGAAACGCACTTATGTGCTTTGATCTTTTGTGCGGAAGTAGTTGAGCAAGTTTGGAATCATTCACCAGTAGCTAGTGTGATTCCTAGAGATCCGAATATGCAACTATGAGAGTGATGGTGTCAGTTGATGGAAGAGGTGAGAACAAAAGGGGATTCAAAAGAAAAAATAAGTCAAGTGAGCTATCTTCTATGGTAAATCTGGTTGTCCAAAAACTCTCTCATCTTTGAGAATCGCAGAATTGAAGTTAAAAAAATTTTGTTCTAAGCTCTGAAATTTGTGGAAGAATATGGAAGACTTGGGAGTCATAGCCACCGAAATTGAAGATGAAAAAATATCTTAATTTATTGCTCTAAATCCTTCATGTTTTAACTTGGTATTATTTTTTTCTGAAAGACCCCTAATTTATATTTATTGCATTTATTTATCCCTAATTTTGTGGAAATTGTAATCGAACCATTTTGATTACAATAAAAGTATTAACTTTAAAAAAAAATTAAAAATCATGATACCAAGGATGGACACGGGCAACAATTTTGAAAAGAAAATTCTAGTGATCATATATTTTTATACATACATATATATATATATATGACAATAAAATATAGGACGACTAATATCTAATTATCGATAAATTTATTAACAGTTATTTTTATTGTTGCTAAAAATAAAATAAAAAATCATTAAAAATAATTTGTTTGTACTATCTCTAATTTTTACTATTAAGACTTTAATTCAAAAAAATGGGATAACCAAGTTGAAAGTTTTGCTTCAAAGAAGTTATACCACTCTGGCATAATGTTTGAGTTCCTGATATAAATACATTGTATATTTCTAGAAAGGTTCGAAGTTATAAATTTGTTGACCAAATTTCAGTGAAAAATCGTTATATTATCACGTGAATTTATTTATTTCTACAGTTGACACTCAAATGCAAGATTTTAATAATAGATTCAATGACAATATAATAAATTACTTATTTTAGGATCAATTTTAGATCTCAAAAATTAAATAATTATAAGTTCTTCTATAAGAATATGAATAAAATATAAGTAATTATTTAAATAAAGATGGTAAAAATATTTTTTTATAAAAATATTTTGTTTAAAAGTGTGATTTATTTATTTAGCCATATTTTAAATAAAGACAATATTTTTATAAATATCAAAATCTAATCATACAATTTATTATCCAATAATAAAAAAAATATTTTTATATGAAGACAGTTATAAAATTTTATTGTAGTATTCATCTAAAATATATAAATGGGTATAACGATTTTATACAGGCGCGGAACTAGAAATTTTTTTAAGAGGGACAAACATAAAAAATATAGGTTGAAAAAAGAAAAAAAATTAATAATTAAAAAAGAGTTAAACTAAAAAATTGAAAGTTTGGGAGAGACCATTGTCCCTTTTCCATGAAGGTGGCTCGGCCACTGTTTATACTTATGACATCATTGAGTAGAAAAAATTGCACATTAATATTATTTATAAGCTCAACATTAAAAACTTAATGCTCCTAAATGATATGCTGATGAATTAAGAAATTCTTTCACAATTTCATAGATATATGGCAATGATTAATGAAAAAATTAGGAACTTAGTTCTCCTAATATAATAATATGCTGAATTGAGAAGTTTGTTCACAATTTTAAAAAATATTTAATTATTCGATTAGTTCTTATAGTTTTATTAAATTTTTAATTAAGTCTTTATATTTTTTTTTATTAGGCCCTTATATTACTTTAATTTTACAACTAGGTTTTTTTATTTAAAAAATATTAAAATTAATAGAATATTTTTTCTAAAATACATGCAGTCAAATCAAATTAAATTTTTAATAATAAATATCTTTAATTTACGAAAAATATTCAACTAACTATAACATTTATTTTACTAATTAATACAGATTTTAAAATGTTGATAAATAAAATAAATCATATTAACGTAGTTTAGAACAGTCCTTAATTAAAGTCAGTCCAACCACCTCATATGGACCTATACTAACATCAATTTTTGTGGTTTAATTAGTTTAGCTCTTTATTTGGACTTATATCTTGGAGATTTAATTTTGTAGTTGTTCATTCTCCATTATTAATTAGTTAGTTGTGCCAATGAAACTTTAATTAATTTGTTAGGAACAAGTAATAAAGAAACAAGCTAAGCTAATTAAGTGTAACTAATTATTACTATTTGGTTACGAAAAATTCTTCAACCCTACCACATAAATAATATAATTTCATAAGTTGGACTTTGATAACATTGTGTAACATTCCAACTCCTATACACCACTAAATAAACATGGGCCTCTAAGATATACCATTAAAGAAGTTGAGATATGTATGTCCATTATCAATAATGATGGATTAGACTTTTGTTCCACTCTTTAACAGCATGAGAATATTAACCAAAACGTGTATCAGACATTGGGAAAAACAAAAAAAAACAAAAAAACAAAAACAACCCTCTCCCCTTCTAAAAACCAAAAATCTCATTCATGGCTATGAATTATGATGAGTTGGTTCAACCCAATTAACCGAAAATTGGTTAATAAACCGATTCGAGTTAAGATAAAAAATACTTGGTAATGAACTTATTAAAAACCAATTAATGGGTCGACTTGGTTTTTCTTTTAGTGATTAAAATAATAAATCACAAAATAATTATTTTTTAAAAAAATAATATATTTTATAGATAAATATATTATTTTATTATATCCGATTCAATCTTGATTAAATTTTAGTTGAATTTTTGAACTATTAAACTTCTAATTCAATTAGTTCAATAACTGATTTGCTTTTAGAACCTTAATCACATTTCATGCAATTATTATATTACCTAAATTCTTATATAAACATAAAATTTTTGCTAACAAATATCTTTGTATATAATTTTTATTGAAAAGCTAATATTTAAATTTATTTTATGCATTATTAAAATTTTTTAAAATTTTACTATAAGTAAACTTGACAAATATCCTTAGGGTTCGTTGTCAGCAAAATATATGGGCTTATATGACTTGTTAAAAATTAATACAAATCTTATTTTAAAAGAAAAGGTTTTGTTAAGGGTACTTACTAATTACTAAAACAAAAATAACTGTTTTTTGTTTCAGAAAATGCATTGAAAAATATTTTCACAAATATTTCATCTTAGTTTAACAAAGCACTTCAAAAGTATAGAATATAATTTAAATGTATATCTCGGTTTCCTTCTCATGAATATCCTTTTGTGTTTGAGAATTGATGAATCTCCAATTTATTTTTTTATTTTTTGGCTCTTTCCATTCAATTCAGTGAATTTACCTTCATTTCCATATAGCTTGAGCTTCTTTCATCAATATGGTTAGGGGTGACAAACGAATGAATGATTAGTCCGCTTTGTCCTATTTTATTCTGTTAAAAGCCTGTCATTTCTCTGTTCTGTTTAATAAGACGGTTTTAAATTTTTTTCTATTCTATTAAATATTAAATATTAAACAATATATATTATTTTACAATTATTTCAATAAATTATAAAAAAAATAAAATATTAAAACAAAAATTGTCTAAAACCAAAACAAATAATTAATAAGTCTCCAAGTCTAATCAAACAAATATAGAATATAATCGAAAATTACAAAAAAAAAAATTACGGGCCTGCTGGGGAATCCCGTCCAACCCTACCGAAATCCGCTAAAACCCGCATATTAGGCGGGTTAAGCAGATTTTTTTATGATGCCGGTTTCAAATTTTCAACCTAACCTGTCTTTTTTTGCGAGTTACTCGAGTTGCACCGGCTGGTTTCGGCCCTTTGTCACCCCTAAATATGGCTTCCCTAATTTTTTGTTTTCTTTTGGTCATGCCTTCATTAATTTTAGATACCTACAGAAGGCCGCCAAAAACGCTGGTCATTAATTAACAAGATAATTTTTTGCCATAATAACCAAAAACTTTTTATGGACTTACAATAACCCATAATATTAGCCCACGAAAAAAGTTATACCCATCATGTACTCCACCAAAAAACGTCATTCCTATGCTAAATAAATATGTTTAATAGTATGTCCAACATCTTATAAAGAACAATTGAGTTTATTACAAAATATAAAAAGAACAATTGAGTTCTTAATTTAGTAGCGGGTTAGATGCATTTTATACCAGAGGTGAGCATGGATCAGTTTGGTTCGGGTTTATGGTAAAATTAGAACTAAACCGATCAAAATATAATTGATCCGCTTTGGTTTAGATTTGCGATTTTTTGTACATGTATCCAAACCAAACCAAACTGATTAAGAACAAATTTGTTCGGTTCGAATAATTGGGTATCCGATGACTTTGAAATTTATAAAAAAAAAAATTTATCTTAAAAATTTAACAAGTACAATAAACATGTAACATCAATAGAAATAATTCAAACATACTAAACACCAAATACATTAAAAACTAAATTCATTAAAATCCAAAGATATTAATAGTGAATAATTATTGTCTAATAGAAAAGCCATATATATTTTATTTTTTATTTAATTAATATATGATTGGGTTCGCGGGTTGATTCGGGTTCCGCACCCCCAGAACCGATATCCAAACCAATTACTAACAAAGGCTATTGGTTTGGTTCGGGTTGGATCCGATTACCCGTTGATTCCATAACCAATTTAATTGGTTTGGTTCGGGTTCGAACGGGTAATCGGATACTCGCTACCCATGCTCACCCCTATTTTATACTTTATTTATGGAGAATTACTGCATGACCAATAAAAAATTTATTTTTTTTGTTAATATTTGATTAATTTTAAATATTAAAAATTAAATTTTAAACCAAAATTTGAATATTAACAAAATAAAGTATTAATTCAAAGCATTGACTAATAATAACAAAAAGTGTTGACAATCTGACATTTTTCTTATTTACTATATAATACTTTTTTTCCCTCTGTTTTCCTTTTTTCTACAACTTGGTGAGAAATGTTTTTCCTCTTCCCCAATAATCTTTGAATGTGCATACCTTCAAAAGTTCTTATAGAACTCCACTATAAATCTCCCATAGTTCAAGAAAACTCTTGTTCCCAAAGAATAAAGAAGATTCTTGAAATCATACAACTCCATTGATTCATTCAAGTGATGAGGGCATTTACCACTTTGTCTCATTCTAAGGTGACATGTCACAATTAGTGATGGCCTACATTCTTACATGCTAACAACATTAGAATCTGCTAAGATCCTTCTTCAATCATAGATCTAGATGTTCCATCTTAACCAAATACCATAATTGAGTCAACTTTTATTCCCCAAGAGCAATAATGAATAATCATCTCTTTTTTTTCTTTCTTAAATCCAAAGTTACTAATTAAAAAATAAAAAATATTACATACAAAAAAAATCAGTCATCATGTATTTGTATATAAATAATATATATTATTTAATTTATTTTTAATGTGTATTTTATAGTTTAATATATATTTTACACAAATAATTAATTTAATATCTAATTTTTTGTGTATACTTAATGTGATTCATTAAATAAAATGAATAGCTACCTCCTTCAACCATAAATAAACCATGTGTTGGTTGAGAGCAACAGTCATATTGGGTGTGCTTGGCACAATTTGGACCCATATTGTTCTCAGCATAGGTAGAGTACATTGTACACTATGGCCCATGCTCTCTCACAATCCAAGTAGAAAAAATTTTCTCTTGAAACATTTTTGGACCCTAGTTAGTTTATTTATTGGGCCCTTTAATTAAAAAACAAATTAAAAAAATATACACAATTGAGCTTACAAAGAAGCAGCCAAACCGACAAAGAAAACTGAAAAGGCACGGAAACAAAACATTGAGAAGAGATACTTAAATCGACTTCAGTGACGATTTAGTCTTTAATTTGTAACGAAGGATATTATAGATAAAAAAGACATTTAGAAGAGATCCGTTTAAACCTGCTATAACTATGTCTTGTAGATAGATCTAATAATTGAATTAATTAATAAAATTTAATTACTCTGTTTATTTTTGTAGTTTTATTAAATTTATAATTAAAACTTTTAT
>NC_029781.3:94148761-94184040 GCF_000817695.3 Arachis duranensis
GAATCACATGTTATATTATCATGATAATTAAGCTTATTAAATTTTAAAAAATTCGAATATTAATAGGTATATAATCTAATAGTCGTATATTTTTATACTTTTAAAATAATAATATACGTAAAAGTAAAGTGTAATAATAACATATCAAATTAATTCCAAATTTTATAAAAAAAATTTGAATTGATTTTTATAGTGAAATATTAAAATTCAACCGTTAAATTAACAAAATTCGTTGCACATAAAAAATTATAAAGCTTGCACCAAGATGCTTCCTCCAAAAGCTTTTGAAATAGCCTCACTTGTACCTAAATTCCTAATCACTAGGTAAGGTTGTCTAATAACAACACACAATCAACTACCATTAACAATTAAAGTGTATTCGTTTTTTTAATATATTTTTAATTTTTAGAATTTTATGAGAAAAAATAGATAATAATTAAAAATGATACAATTTTACTTTTTTATTTTTATATTAGGTTTTATTTTATTTTACTTTTTTGCAAAATCTAAAAAATAAAAAACACAAAGCGTTTCGGTTCTTCTAAATTGATTGTAGTACTATAAAATCAATGGATGTTAGTGTGTGTGGGAATTATTAGGTTTGGCTGTCTCCTCCCTTGAGTGTGTTTATTTTTATTTATTTATTTTTTTTAAAAAAAAATTATGGATACACTCATGAGAAGACTTGGTGGTGTTTGGCATCATGATTCACAAAAACCATAACACCTTAGAAAAAGTTGTATTATTCTCTAGCAAATTGTTAAGACTTAAAAGATGCAACATGTTGTTCTAGAAGAAAAAAAACAAATAAAGCAAAGAGTTGATTTCTCCTCCCAAATAATATTTTAAGAGAAATTTTAAATAAAGTAACAGGAAAAAAAACTCTCACTCTCAAATTTTTTAATTAAAGAGAAAAAAATAAATTTCTAATGTTTTAACTTAAACACAAATAAATTTTTAATTAATTAAAAATATAAAAATATTTTTTACTTTTTAAAACGTAAAATATTTAAGATTTTCTGTCTAAAATATACAAAAATAAATAAATCTCTCAAAAAAACTTAAATATATTATATTTTAAAAAATAAAAAATATTTTTATATTTTAATTAATTAAATATTTATTTATTTTCCAGTAAAAAATCGGAACCTATTTATCGTTTCCTCTAATATAATTCCACAATAAAATAGATAGAAAGATAGGTGAAGCGTGTAAATAACTAAATTAAAAAGTGGGAAAATAATAAAAGCAAGTTGAAAAATGAATGATGAAGTGAATTAGGGTAGGGTTTATTAGGGACCCACAAGCACAAGGGCATTAATAAGGACAATGCAGTGTTTGTGGACTTTTCTCCGAACTTTGCGTCTAAATCCAAAAGGAAGAGATTGACATGTTGGAGCCCCTATATTACATCACTTATCCAACCCCATTTTTATTTTTTATTTTTTTATTTTCAATTTTATCTCCTCATTGTCTATATCCATATGTATTCTAATGTAAAGTGATTTTAAAGTGAGAATATTGTTAAAATAAAAAATAATTTTTTATTATTTTTAATTTAAAGGAGTGAGATTTGTAAATAATAAAAATTATACATTTATTGATGATTATATTATTATTTTTTATTTTATTAATTTTTTTTCAATTAGAAGAGTTATCCTAACTTTTATTTTATCATTTTTCTTTTAGTTTTTTTTTTAATTCTTATAAGTGATAGTAATTAATAGAAATTTTAAATATACTATAAATAATTATAAACATAAAAGAGTATATAAAATCTCAATCCACTACTTGTTAAAAAGAAAAGAAAATTTCTTCAACAAACAAATAGATTCTCTTAATTTTAGTGGTTTTACATTGAAATAAAATTATATAAAAGAAAATAAAAGTAAATTTTAAACTATTTTTATAAAATTATGAAAAAATTCAAATTATTTCAGCTTAGAACAAAAAAAAACATTTTTTGAAAAAAAATCAGAACTGCTACCTCAAAGATTTTCTCTAACTTGAAAGTATGTCTCTAGCATTGTACCAACAGAATTCTTAATTATGTTTTTTTTTCCTTTGTGTATATAAATATGAAGAGAATTGAAAATAAAATGATGAGAGACAACAGAAGGCCAAATAAGACTCCCCCCACAGTGGAAGCACCATTGGATTGGCCTGGTGTGAGAATACTAAATGCAACTGGGGTCCATAATAAAATGGTCCCCTATCATTGAAATTGAATTATTTATTTATTTATTTATTTAATTTCCTCTCTATTCCCATATCTTGCTTTCTTTCCTTTTGCCCTTTCTTCCCCCTCTCCATGTTTTGTTACATTCTTGAATGCGACCCATCCATGCTTCAATAGTGACTCAATACTGTGGATTCATTCAACCAAAAGGGGCCATTCTTTTCCTCTTTTTCAATCTTCAATATCTTTTCCTCATCTCACTTCTCTCTTATATTTTTACATCTCCGTTAATTATTTATGTGTCTTCCACTCCACTTCAATTTTTGAAATAGTTAATTATAATACTTTAATTATTTTGTTGATCTTTATAATTTTGCAAAATTTTTAATTAGATTTTTATATTTTTTTAATTGAGTTCTTGTACTAAATTTTTTTAATTAGATCTCTATATTTTTTTATTTGGGTTCTTATACTAATTTTTTTAATTAGATTTCTATACAATTAAATCAGTTACTGTTAAAAAGGACATAATTGAAAAAAATAATTTGGTGCAGGGACTAAATTAAAAAGAAAAAAGTATAGAGACCTAATTAAAAATTTTGCGAAACTATAGAGATCAATAGAATAATTAAACCTTAATTTTATAACATAATAGGTATCAAAATTTAAAGTATAATCTTTGCTGAGAATAAAATTGACTATATTACGTGTATATGAAAATTAACCACAAATATTAGTTATTAATATAAAATATATATTAAAATATAAATATATATTAAAAATAATAACTAATTTTAATAGTTAATTTTAATATATAAATGATATTTTTATAAAAAATATTATAAGACAAATAAAAGAGACAGTAAACTTATATAAAATTTTTGCAACTGTAAAAGAGATTGTTATTTAAATTTTAAACCACTAAATGAGTGTTTTATTTTTAAATACCTAATTTATAACTATTAATAAAATTATGTCCTTTTATTTACTTGTATTTATTCGAAATAAAAATGAATTTAGATATAGAAATAATATTGGTCCTATTATATTATTATATTATTATCTGTATACCTTTGTAGGCTTCTTGGTTGGTGGCATCCACCTCTCTTGCTCCCTCTTCACCCATCAGGCCCCAGCTTTGGATCTTTATAGCACAAAAAAGCATGTTCAACCCTTTCCTCTCTCTCTCTCTCTCACATATTTTTTTATCACTAGAAATTTAATATCATAATTAGATGATAAATATTAAAATCATTATTAGAATAATAAATCAGACGATAAATATCTATAATTGACATAATCAAGGCCAATTCTATAATATTTATGAATTAGTATTTAATTTATTTTTTATAATAAATTTTAATTTTTTTTAAATTATTTATTTTTATATTTTTAAAATTAAATATTAATTTTTTATTTTTTTAGTTAGTTAAAGATTATCTTTTAAACACCATAATAATTACTAATTATAATCAAATAAATGTTCCAATTAATAAATTGACTATCCATACTTAAAAAAAGAAAACCATTAATCATAAAAATAACGTGTGACATGCATGCAGATAGATAATTATGTTGTGTGTGGTGAATTGGAGATCCACGTTACAATGAAATCCCATAAGACTCCAAAAAAGTGGATAAAGACAAGGAAGAACTGATGATTCTGTGCCCTCTTGTCGCATTTAACTTCCCTATGCCCCCCCAACCTAAGAAAAAATACATTACAACTCCAACTCTCATTAATTATTTACCTTCTAATTTGGGTTCTATATACTTTTTTTTATTAAAATTAACTATTAATATAAAATATATATTCAAAATAAATTAAATAATATGTATATTTAATATTCTCAATATCTTAATTCTTAGCTACCTAAAATTCTTCAAATACATGACAAGTGCTGCATCCTAAAAAAAATTGACATAGATAGTAATAAAAATTTGAAATATATTTTAAAAGATGTGATTTGTGTTTTTTATGTGAAATAGTTTTTTATAAATAATTTGAAAATTGTGATGCAGACACTCATATAAACACAAGACGCACAATATAGGACATGATGACAAAAAAATATCGGTAAAACATAGTTAAACATGTTAGTATATAATTGTATTTGAGTATTTCTAAGTGCTTTTTTAAATATTTTTATTAAAATATAATAAAACATAAAACATATACATGTGTCAAACGAATATTATATAAAAAAAAAATCTAACCTGCAAATATGATAACTTAACGAAATATCTGTATTTTATAACTTGTAAGTACCTTGGATAGTAAATATTTATCGAGTCCAAAGACATATTTCATCCTGAGCAAACTAATTGGTACAAGGAATTGAAGAAGAATATAATTAATACTTTTAGGGACATTGTTTAACCCACCCACATAATTTAATATTTTTTTCTTATTTTTTTGAACGTACAAATTAATGTATTTGTTTTTATCATATTCAGCTTATTAGTAAATATAAACGTAAGTTAGCACAGATAAATAAGAATTTAGGTTCTTTAACCATTGTTTTCAAATTCAATACTCATTCGAAGATAAAAATAGAATTTGTTTATTTAAAAGAGTCACTCACTTTACCTCAACACTTATATCTGAATAAAAAATTTTATACCAAAAAGTCAACATTTGAAAAAGAGTTTTATAAGATTTTAGACTCTTTTATTATAGTAGCTAATTTTTGTGTTGATGGTTCTTTAAAGTCTTATAACTCATTATATTGGTATTTTTATTGAGAATTAGCTAACTAAAAAGGACTATTTTAATTTGGGCAATTTACATAAATAAATTGTTACACCTTTAAAATTACGTAAATGCATTGTTTTCAAAATGAAGACACAAATACATTGTTTCATATATTTATAGAAATCGCTACTGTCAGTAGCGGTTTACATAAATACAGAATCCGCTGCTGCCAATCGCGGTTTTTGCTTATTTGGTGTTGGTCATAAACCGCTATGCCAGTAGCGATTTATGTGGAAGCAGTAGCAGTTTACGTTGAGAGAGAAAGAAACGAGTATATATTTTTTGCAATCATATAATTTATATAGATAAAAAATGAAGTAATTTTTAAAGAAAAAATGTATGCTTTAGTGAATTTTTTACTAAAAATAAATTATTTTATCATTCATGAGTTTTAGAAAGAATGAAAATAAAAAAAAAGAAAATTAGTCTTAGTTTATATATTTTAGTACTCTGAGTACTCACTCTTTGATTTGCTATTTAGTCTCATTTTAAATAGTATATACTATTAATTATTTATGATATTATTTAAACATTAATTTTTTGTTTTATAATTTTTTTTAGATAAAAAAATTTAATTTATCATTTCACAATATAATTTAAAAAATATAAATATGCATGTAATAAATTTTTTATTTGTATTTATTATTAAAAGTGAGACTAAATTACAAATAAAAAAATATAGTACTCAAAGTATTAAATTATATAAACTAAGACTAATTTTTTTTATTCTCATCTCTTTTAAAATTTATAAATAATAAAATAATTTATTTTTAGCCAAAAGTTCACGCATATATTTTTTTCTTAAAAAATCACTTCATTCTCTTTTATTTATATCAACCATTCAAAGGAGATTCGGAGAGTTTGGAACATGGGGTTGTGTTCTTTGGTACTGATTTGTATTTGAGGTTCTAGCTAAATAATTTTTTTTATTTGTGCAACTTTGTTATCTTATACCAAAAAATAAAAACTATTTATATTTTATAGTTGATTGATTAGATAAATAATAGTGATAGCATCCTAATTTTGATGAATAAAATAAAACTAATAGTCTTTATTCTGTCACTACTGATAGACTTTCCTCATTTATTTCAAGTTGCTACTAATTTATGAGAAAACACGTTAGTCTTTATTCTGTCACTACTTTAACTAGTGATTCACGTGCCTATTCAACCACTTTTTTATTGTGTTTAAGAAATTAATTTTATATTTTTATTTTTAAAATTATAAATTTAATATTAATAATTAAAAATAAATAAAAAAAGATAAAATACCTTAAATTATTTAACATGTAAAATGTATAAAATAAATAAAATTAAATTAAAAAACAAGATTAAAGAAATATTTTGTTGTTATTATGTGTAACAAAATCAATATAAACACTTACTAATATTATAAAATAATTTATTTTTAGTTAAAAATTCACTAAAGCATACATTTTTTTAAAATTACTTCACTTTTTATCTGTATGAATTATAAATTATATGATTGCAAAAAATGTATACTCCTTTCTTTCTCTCTCAACAACGTAAATCGCTGCTGCCTCCAGCGGTTTACACACGTGTTCCAATTCACATAAACCGCTATTGGCAGTAGCGGTTTATGACCAACCTCAAACAAACAGAAACCGCGATAGGCTCTAGCGGTTTCTGTGCTGCTACATTTGAATGTAATCCGCTACTGGCAGCGGATTCAGTGTTTATGTAAACTGCTACTATCAGTAGCGATTTTTATAAATATATGAAACAATGTATTTGCGTCTTCATTTTGAAAACAATGCATATACGTAATTTTAAAGGTGTAACAATTTATTTATGTAAATTGCCCTTTTAATTTTGACTAGTAAATAAATTTAACTGATCAAAGATTAAGTGCTATTGAGTGAAATACTGTCGAATAGAATCATAGAATATCCTTTTCTTCAAAAGAGATATTATGTTATGAATCTCGTGGAATTAATATCTAAAAAAGAATTTTACATCAAAAGATCAACATTTGAAAAAAAATCTTATAAAGTTTTCGATTTTCCTACTATAATAGCTGGCTTTTATAATGAAAATTCTCCCAAAATATTATAGCTTTACAATTTACTAAAAAACATTGGTGTATCCTGATTCGACAATTTTTATTTATTCATTCATGTGTCTTGTATTATTGTGTATGAAAAGTGTAGAGAGAAGACCACTATGACCCATATATATAATAGGAAGGACCATCATAGATTGTGTGTGTATTTTTTGATTCCCATACTCCTTGCTTGCGTGTATTTGGGGCAAATTAGAATTTTGATCCTTTCTATTATGGGACCTGGAAACTCCATTGAAGCAGCTCTATACTACACTACTCTTAGTAGACTCAACTAATAACTGCAACAAAATGCTCACATAAATTTAAAATTATTCTTTAAATAGTTGACTAAATCATTGCCTAAATTGGAGTGCCTTATTCTCCACACAACATTTTCTTCTACAAAATATTAGGTAGTGTTTGATTTGTATTTTTGTTTTCCGTTTTCATTGTTTTAGATTTTGTTAAAAAAATAAAAAACAAAAAAAAATAAAAAAATTATTTTTTTACTTTTTTTTTTCGTTTTTTCTTTTTGTTTTTCAAAAACTTTTGAAAATAATAAACATGAAAAATAAAATTGCAAATGAAACATATCTTTAGAGTCCTTATTAGTTAAACTTAGTATGATATTGATAAAAAAAAATTAATTTCTTGTTTTTTTTAAGCATGCGTGGATTTTTTTTTCTAATTTGAATTTTTGACATATGATATTTTTTTTGTGACTAATTTTTGACATATGATCTAAAACTACAAGGAATAAGAGTAAGAAACAAAAATATAGATTAACTATTTAAGAAGTCTAATAAAATTTAAAATAATATAGTACTCATAATAATAAAAATTTAAATGATATCACATGAATACGTTGAAAGTTTAACTTAGTATATAATATATAAACAATGTTTGAAACTATCTTTAAAAAAATAGTTTTGAAAATTATACATAAATTCAATTAAAAGTCACAAAATAATTTAATTTCTCAACTACTTATTACCACATAAGAGCATTGGTATCCTATAATATTTTCTTTTTTCATTACTATAAAGTAATCTCTTAAATTTTAAATCAATCCCAAAGTCCAAAAAAAGAAAAAAAAAAGAAGAAGCTAACTACTGTTCACTTCATTTTACAATAATTGTCGTTTTCATTTTTTAATTTATTAAAAAAATAATATACTAGACAAATTATTTATTCAGATACATTAATTTTTGAATGAACTAAAAATGTAAATGCGGCATTCATTTTAAAACGGAGAAAGTAATAAGAACGGTGCTTCTTTATTATTTTTATTCCTTTCAAAACTACATTTAAATACAGTAATAGCCCCTGAAGCTAAATTGGTTGGTCCATATTAAGTTTTAAAAACGAGATTATTATGCTTCATGTTGGACATACAGCACCCTATTTATGATATCAATGGTACGATGATGTTCACCCATAACTGAATTTCTGACAAAATGTATTAACCTAATATTAATTAAATTGAGTATTTATTATGTTAGGCTCTTTTTATTTTTATTTTTCATTTAAAAAAAAAAACCTGCATAATGAGAGACCACCCCAGCCGCAGTCACAACAATTCCTACTCAGCAGTGAATGCATTAAATTATTTATAGGTTGAACTGCCATTGCCTGCCCTAATATATGTTGTCATACTATTAAAGAGTTTAGAAAAATAAAAATAAAAATAAAAATAAAAATGAACACATCAAAAATTAATTTTTAAATAGTTTTTTAGTTGGTTTAATTCACTAAAATAGATGACACACTGTTTTATACGTTATATATTAAAGTTAGATACTGAGTTAATTATTTAAATAATGTATTAAGAATCTAATTTATACGGTATATTTTATTTATTATTGTCCAACTTTTGCATTTTTAAAAGTACTACCCTCAACTCAATTAACTATAAATATTTTGTAGAAACTATCTCATTTTTTCTTTTGGACGGTGATCTATGTTGAGGGTATTACTAGATAATAAATTAAGCTTGTGTGATGTAAAGTCTAGTATTGGTTAGAGAAACTGTTTGAATAATTATATTATCAAATGTACAGGAAATCAACTTTTTTATAGAAAAATTATAGAAATAAAAATAATTATAAAATAAAAAAATATATTAGTCTAAAATAAAAAAAAAATTAATTATAAAATTCTTAAAATTAATCTAAGCTAAAAAAAATAATTAATTCTATTTACATAAAAGATTCATGAAAGAAATTAGGAATTTGATTTTGATTTGATTTAATCAACGCTCCTTCTCAAACTGGCTTAAAGATATCATTCATTGACAGCTTGCTTATTATGCTATCAAAAGTCTTTTTGGATAATCTTTTAGTTAGAACATCTGTTAATTGTTTCGTGGTTGGAACATATGAGATGCAAATTTGTCCTTTCTCAATCTTTTTCCTGATAAAATGCTTGTCAACTTCAACATGTTTAGTACTATCATGCAACACTGGATTATGAGAAATAGAAATTGCAGATTTGTTGCCACAATATAACCTCATTGGTGGAGAAATAGAAACTTTTAGTTCTTGTAGGATTTTCTCTACCCATAGTACTTCACATATTCCATGCATGAGCTACTGCTCTAAACTCAGCTTCTACACTACTTCGTGTCACAACACTCTGTTTCTTACTCGTCCAACTAACCAGATTTCCGCCAACAAAAATACAATATCCAGATGTTAACCTTCTATCCATGACATCCCAACCCAATCCGTATCTGTATAAGCTTCTACTACTTGAAGATGTCCATGTTTTTTGTAGAGTAACTTTTTTCCAGGAGACCCCTTTAAGTACCTTAGGATTCTAAAGACAACATTCATGTGTTCAGGTTGACCAGGTGAATACATAAACTGGCTTACCATACTCACAACAAAGGCTATATCTGGGCGTGTATGGGATAAATAGATTAGCCTCCCTACCAACCGCTAATATCTCCCTTTGTCCATTACTTTTTTTTAATTCACTTGGCTTTAATTTTAAATTAGGCTATATAGGTGTTTTAGCAGCTTTACAACCAAGTAATTCCATCTCTTTTAAAAGATATAGGATGTACTTTTGTTGGTTTATAAAAATGCCTTCCTTAGACCTTGCAAATTCAATTCCAAGAAAGTATTTTAATGAGTCAAGTTCTTTGATTTCAAATGCTTTGGCAAGCTTCTCCTTCAAATCTTTTAGCTCTAAAAAATCATCACCGATCAGAATAATGTCATCCACATATACAATTAAAATGGCAGTTTTATTAGCTGCTGAATGTTTATAGAAAAGTGTATGGTCAACTTGGCTTTGAGTATAACCAAGTCCCTTCACCACCATTCCAAGTCGTTCAAACCAAGCTCTTGGGGATTGTTTCAATCCATAGAGAGATTTCTTTAGTTTGCACACTTTATTCCGCTCTAGTTCAGCCTCAAATCTAGGTGGAAGTTTTATGAATACCTCTTCCTCTAGCTCCCCATTCAGAAAAGCATTCTTTATATCCAATTGATGTAAAGGCCAATTGTAATTCGCAGCAAGAGATAAGAGAATCTGCACAGAGCTGAGTTTGGCAACTCGATAATCTACTCCATAGGTTTGTGATTATCCCATAACTACAAACCTAGCCTTATACTTCTCTATGCTTCTATCAGCATTACACTTGATGGTAAAAATTCACCTGCAGCCAACCAATTTTGTATTCTGTGGCAGATCTATAATCTCCCAAGTTTCATTCTTCTTAAGTGCATGCCACTCTTCCATCACTGCTAATTTTCAGTTGGGATCATCTAGTACTTTTCCTATGTTCCTAGACTCAAACAGATTTGTAATTTTAGAAATAAAAGCTCGATGTTTTTTAGAGAGATTTTGGTAAGAGACATAATTGGAAATATGATGGTTGGTTCTGGTTTTGAGTACTTTTTTGTGCAGGTTCTGGTTTCTTTCCTAAAGGCTATTGGCAAGTTATTATTAGAAGTGACAATTTCAGATTTACCTGGAAATTCCTGAAGTACTACAGTTGGACCGTCTTCCGAATTTTCAGATTGGACTGGTACAGAGATAATGGGTAGTCTCTAGTCTTCTTGGGATATTTCTGAACATAACACAAAAGTTTCTTTTCTAATTGTGGTATTTTTTTTTGTTTGGATTCCAACTAATTTTGGCACAATTTTGGAATTGGTTTTCACATCTTGTTTTGTAATTATTTTAGAATTTACTTGATTAGTGAAAGTTTTATCCTCAATATGTAAGATAGGAGTGGGTAAAGGTTCATGCAAAAAATTTTCTTCCCTTAGACTCTCCCCCTAAAGAGAATTTTTTTGAAAAAAGATTTTATGTTCTAAAAAAATAACATCCATGCTTACATAAAATTTCTTAGTGTGTGGATTGAAACATTTATAACACCTTTTGACTTGGGAAATAGCTAATAAAAATACATTTTTCTATCCTTGGATCAAGTTTACTTTGATATGAAGGTGTACGTAAAAACAGAGTGCAACCAAATACTTTTAAAGGTAAGTTAGAATGCAACCTACATGCTGAAAAATTCTTTTTAAAAGTATCCAATGGTGTACAGTAATTTAACACACGTGTGGGCATTTGATTTATGAGATAGACTGCTGTTAGGACAGTATCTTCCCATAAATACTTTGGAACATTACCCTCAAACATAATGGCACGTGCTACTTCAAGAAGATGTTTATTCTTCCTTTCAACAATGCCATTTTGTGGGGGTGTATTGGCGCATGTAGATTGATGTTGAATACCTTTCTTTTGAAGAAATTTACTAAGATTTTTATTAAAGTATTTAGTGCCATGATAACTTCTTAATATTAAAATTTTTGTGTCAAATTGTGTTTCTACTATTGTTGAAAAATACTGAAAATTTTTTAAAACCTCAGATTTTTCATGCATGAGATAGAACCAATATAGTCGTGTGCGGTTATCGACAAAGTTACAAACCATTTTTTTCAAATTGATTTGTTATTTTTGATGGACCCCATACATCACTATGAGTCAAGTGGAAAGATTTAGATGCATGATAAGGTTGAGAGTAATAAGGAGCTCTATGACTCTTTGAACGAATACAACTTTCATATTTAAGTAAGGAAGAATCAATATTCTTAAACAAACTTGAAAACAAATGTTTGAGATATGGAAAATTAGGGTGTCCTAGTCTATTGTGCTAGAGTATTATTTGGTTCTTTATAGGCATAGAACTTATACCACTAAATCCTTGAACTATTTTATCCTCCAAAATATCCTCAAAATGATAAAGCTCATCCATCATCTTAACACTGTCAATCATCTTCTCCGAGATCCGGTCCTGAAAAATACCATAAGTGTTAAAGAATGTCACATCACAATTAGAGACCTTGTAGATTTTACTAATAGAGAGGAGATTACAAGAAAGCTTTGGTATATGTAGGACATTTCTTAGGTCAATATTTTTGGACAGTTTAATTGTACATTTTCCAGCAATAGATGAAAAACTACCATCAGCAACTCTAATTTTCTCATTTTCAAAGTAAGGAGAATAAGTTTTAAATAAAGGGGAGATGCTGGTCATATGGTCAGATGCACTTGAATCGATAATCCATCGTGCATTTAAGTTTGAGGTGCAGTTAAGAGACATAGGAATACTAAAATTACCTGTTTGAGCCAAAGAACCACTAGGAGTACTAGACACAGAACTGAAATTTAACAGTCTTATGAGCTGCTCAACATGTTCCTTACTCAATGATGATTTTTCAGCCTCATGAGCAGTTGGGCTAAAGCGTATTTTGGGACCGATTTGCTGTCTTTAAGATGTGCTGGTTTTTCATGAATCTTCCACCAGATTTTTCGAGTGTGACGGGGTTTATTGCAGTGGTCACACAAAAGATTGGAGGGGTGCTTCTGATTTGATAAAATTTTAAGTGCAGCAGGTGCCACTAAGAGTGTATTAAACTCCAAAAAAGTCTGTTCAATCTTGCCTTTTTCCATCATCACAACTCTATGATTTTTCTCTCTTCTAACTTCAGTAAATACTTCTCCAATTGAGGGTAGGATTGCTCTTCCAATAATTCTGCCACGAACTTTATCTAGCTCCACGTTGAGGCCTGCAAGAAACTGAAATATCCTCTCTTCTTTCGCTGTTTGTTGGTGGTGTTTGGCATCAGTGGCTGAATTCCACTTATAGTTGTTAAAGTGGTCAAGATCCTGCCATACCCGCTTCAATGTGCGAAAATATTTGGTGACATTGTCACTCCCTTGTTGAATCTCTCTAGTTTTTAGAGTAAGTTAATAAATCTGGAATTCATTCCCAAGATCAGAGTACATCTCCTTGACACTATCCCACAATTTTTTGGCAGTGGTATAGTACATGTAGTTACTACTGATATCCTCCTCCATTGAGTTCACCAGCCATGTCATCACCATGGAATTTTCGGTATCCCACACATTATATTGTGGGTCAGTGATGTTAGGCTGGCTTCCCTCACCGGTGAGATATCCAATCTTCCCTCTTCCACAGATATACATCTAAACTAATTGAGACCACCTAAGGTAGTTTGTCCCATTGAGTCGAAATGTGGTAATCTGAACTGAATGGGAGTCACCACTAACTAGTACTCGTTGCTCAGATTTTAAATCTGATGGAGTAGGAGTGGTGTTCTCTTTCTATTCAGGATTCATGACTAAAGAACTGTCAGTCATAGCTATAAATCAGAGGCACAATGCAGAGATCCTACTCTGATATCAGGTTAAAGTGTTTGAATATATTATATTATCAAATGTACAGGAAATCAGCTTCTTTATAGAGGAATTACAGAAATAGAAATAACTATAAAATAGGAAAGAAGGAAAAAATACTAGTCTAAAATAAAAGAAAGATTTCTAATCATAAAATCTCTAAAATTAAGCTAAACCAAAAAAAGAAAAGATTTATAATTAATTCTATTTACATAAAAGATTCATGAAAAGAATTAAGAATCTGATTTTAATTTGATCTAGTCAGCAGTTAGTATATTAGTTAGAATTGGAGAAAAAATTAGTTATAGAAACTTGTATTATCTAATAAATTGCATCCTTTATAAATAGTCTGATTTTCTCCATTTTTAATTAATCAATAATACTAATAACACATTTAACAACAAATATCTTCTCTAATTCAACTCTCTTATATGATATCCGCAACTCATTTAAAATTCTGATGATTGTGAAATTTACTAATGCGTCTGTTTCTAATTCAATTTCAACTTTTAAGTATCAGTTACCAATCATTAGTGACAAGTTTAATGAAAATAATTGTAGCACTTGACACAATTTTACTTTCATCTAATTTAATCTCAAGATCTACAAGATCACTTTTTAAAAGAGAAAGTTTCAGCTCACTTTGCTGATAAAGAGGAAAACTCTCCACAACAAAATCAGAAGCATATGAAGAATGGCTCTTGAAAGATTTTTGTCGACATGGACTCATGCTTCTAAGATTTTTTTGAAGGTTTTCAATGGTCTAGAGAAAGGAGGGTTTGAATATAGAACCTCTTTTAATTTCTTTTAAATTTTAACACTAAAAACTGATTCTGCTGAGTCTGCGAAAGTGATTGTGCAGAAAATTAAATATTTTTGACTCATAATGAATAGAACAAAAACAGAGCAGAAAGGAAAGAAGTACACAGTCATATATCCTGGTTCAGCCACCTTGTGCAATGAGACCTACATCTAGTCTCCACCATAATCATGGTAGAATTTTTACTATCTTTTCAAAGATTTACATTCACCAATTTCTTAGGATCCTTCCTAACCTTATTTGGTACAAACCAAACTTCTAACCAAGCTTGATTTAGCTAGATTCACTTCCTAAACTTTTAACACTAAGTGCTCATCCAATTTAGCAAGAAATACCTCACAGGTATAAGAAACAAAACAAAAACATATTACAAAAGAGATTGACATAATTTTTGGCTTTTTCTTCAAGTTAACTTTCTTTGTCTTTTCTCTCAATAGCTTTTTCTACAACCTTACACTTTTGCCTTTTTTGCATTGCATGAAAACAAAGAAAGATATATTGAAGAACCAGAATATTCAATAAAGAACCATGAAGAAGAAGAAATAAACAGCTTGAAAGTTATAAGCACAACCCAATATCTAAACTCTCAAATGTTGTCTTTCATTTTGATAGAATGCTCCTTTCAGTGTAGGTGCATTGCTTCAAAAACTTCAAACTTGAGTAGTGAAAGTTCTGGATAGTTTTTTATTTGTGGGAACCCTCTCCTTACTCCAGTCTTTGGCTGATTATTCCCTTTTGTATTGGGTAATGTTACCAAAGTTTGAGCTGTTGACAAGAGTCAACACTTTGAGCATTAAACTAGTTGAAGTCTTCTTCTTCTTCTAAGAAATTGAAGTAAAAAATCAGGGTTACAAATAAAATATAAGTGGCACAGAGAGATGGACAATAGCAATGACTTGGTGATGAATCTTTCAATGAATTTGCCAAATTAACACCCTTAATCTTATATTTTAATCCCAAATTTTATTTTTGGCCTTTGATTTGCATTAGAAAATATAACTTAATCTTACCTTTGCAGTCAATAAAATTTGTCAATTTATATATAATCTAACATTAAAACATTGAGAGGTAGTGAAAAGACTTCTAAGATATCTTCAATAAACTTAACAGATTGAATTATTGTTTAAATTTTGTACTAATTTTTGAATTTATGCCTTTTTTTATGCAAATTAAGGAGCTGACCTTGATGATAGAAAATTTGTGATTAGATATTATATTTTATAGGAGGCCAATCTAATAATATGAAAATATAATAAACAATTATCTGTCAGTCATTCCAATACTTAAACAGAGTTTAGAGCAATTGCAGCAGCTCAAGCAAAAATTACTTAGATTGAAAATCTTCTTTGAGAGTTGAATATTTTTTTAAATCATGCTTCTACAATTTATGATAATAGAAGTGCTTGTCTCTTTTTAATAGCAAATTCTATTCTTCATACTAAATCCAAACATTTTAAATTAAATCTTCATTTTATTCGAGATAAGATGGTTTAAGACAAATCGTTTGTCACAAATATTTTTGTAATTGATCAAATTACAATGGATCAAATTACAGACATTTTTACTAAATTCTTATCTGTCTCTCTCTTTGATCGATTTTAGCAAATTCATATTGATTTCTCAATTCCATCTAAATTTGAAGAGAGCTGTTGAGGATATTGATATAATTAAATAACTAGATAATAATACTTTGATTCTCTTCATCTTTAATCAATAATACTAAGAACACATTCAGCAACAAATCTCTTCTTCAAAAATCTTCTTCTTCAGTTACTTTCCATTCTCTTATAATTTATTTTATTTTTCCATTCAAATGCTATATCTTTTATTTTAAAAATACTTAAAATGCTAGTAAATGCACATACATGATAAGTTTTGTTAGCATCTATAATACACTCTTTTTTTATTCCTATACTTTTTGTTTTAGTCAAATAAAATTTAAAAAATATTTATTTTAGTCTTTATAATTAGTTTATTTCATTAGATATCTTAATTTCTTACATCAACATTATATTTAACATATTATGCCAGCACTTAGGATTTGTTTGGGTGAATTTTTAAAAAAATCTTATAAAAAAGTAAAAGTAATTTTATATTTGGATATTTCATATAAAAAGATATTTTTATTTATCAATTATGTTTGAGTATAATCATATAAAAGTACTTTTTTACTTATTTATTACATAAAAAATATTTTTTTAAAAAAATATGTAAATTGTAACTTCTCAATTTTTTATTTTTTAATATTTTTATTTCTACTACTAAAAATTTACCAAATACGCTAAAAAATAAAAAAGATTTTTTTTATGAGCAATGTTAGGGGGCCAGCAACTTTTGTGATTGGTAGCCATCAAATAGCCATTAATGATAATTTAATAGTGTGAGATTGGTGTGAGATTTCATCCAATGGCTCACTTTTCTTTGCTAGTTACATACTGGTCAAAATTCAATAAAATTGCTGATCCCTAGACTTTTCCCTTTTTTATTTAATAGCGTCTAAACAAGCACTTAATGTAATAAAGAAAGAGCAATGACTAAAATTAAAACTTTTAAATTTTACAAAATCAAAACTAAAAAAATTTGTGGTATAGATCAAACTAAAAAACAAATATTTTATAAAAATAAAAACTTATTAAAAAATTCATTTTAAGGAAAATACCAATTTGACAAAAAGAAAAAAGTTCTCGCTAAAACTTTTTACGAAATTTTCTATACTTACAACTCCAACTCTGATCTTGGATCAGTACTAACTTGAACATTAAATTCTTTGTAAATTCACTCCCACAATCATTTTGTATAATAATTTTTAACCAACATTCAGTTAAATTTGTTATTCTTTTGACTCCTTTTATTCTCTTTATATGCTGACGAAAAAAAAAGGTTTGAATTTCTTTTTTGGTTGAACGTTAGTTGAAAAGTAGTTGATTCTCTAATTTGACCTACTCATTAACCTAATTTTTATTCTAATACATAAA
The DNA here is from genome assembly GCF_000817695.3 of Arachis duranensis. Taxonomy (NCBI): domain Eukaryota; kingdom Viridiplantae; phylum Streptophyta; class Magnoliopsida; order Fabales; family Fabaceae; genus Arachis; species Arachis duranensis. The sequence continues at coordinate 94,166,272 of NC_029781.3, forward strand.
GTTTAATAAGAATCAATTTAATCTCGCCATTAACGTACAGTTTACTTTTTTGTTTATTTTCGGTAAGTTTCGGATCATTTAATTTTGTTGTTGCCATATCCAAATTACAAATATTTATTTTTATCGTTTATCTTGATCAAGACTTTATACATAAAGCTTAATTAGCACATCAATTTTTTTTTTCTTTATAACAATGTTCGGATTAGTCTGATCCACGAAACCCCATGAGCTAATCAATATTAATTAAATTAAAACATTGTCATATTTTTTGGGACCCCATGGAGCCATATTATTTTTGGGTTGCTTTTGCCAAACTTTGAAATTTGTAATTGCTTGCAAGTATTTCTTCAAATGGGTAAGGTTAGTGGTTAATCTATGAATAATTTCATATAAATTAAAGCTAGTTGATGAGAAGTTACACCCAAATCAATTGGCTGTTTTTCAAGTTCTAATATTCAAGTATTCAACAACCAATATAAATTTCTATATTCTATATTTATATATAGTAGTCTTTTCAAATCTTGAAAGAAAAAAAAATCATGCTAAAAGAGGCAATTACAGACCTGATATTAGATTAATCAATCCCTTAAAACAAAGTCGAAATAATAATAATATTAATAATAATATCTATGAGGGAGGCAGGGAAAAACATGTTGGAGGGAAATTTGGGTGTCCCAGAAAAGAAAATTACTATTACTTAACAGTTCCTTTAATTTATAGTTCTAAGTGGGTGTCCTTAAATTTTGAACCCATGGAAATATCTAGAATTTGTTTTTGTGCTAATTAATAATCATTCAAAGCTAGCAGCTAGTGGTGGGAGTACTTTGTTAATTATGTGTTTGTCAATATTTATTTTAATTTTTAACTATTTTATTTAAATTTTTTAGCTTCTTTTTTATTATTTTGTAACTTCAAATTATTTTGTATTATTAGGGATATTTTTATTTAATTTTTTTCCTTAACTTATATTGTGTAACTTTTGTTAACTTCTTTAAAGTTGGTTATTTAGTGTAGTGTAAACTGTCTTTATACTTTTTATTCTTTTTTTATCAGTCTAGCTACACATTTAAGTGTTTTTGACAACTAAATCTAACTAAATTGGCACAAATTTAACAAAAATTACTTTCATCACACTGGTGTGTATACACGCACGCTTCAATAACATAAAACATATCTTTCTTTGTCTTTGTCTTTTCCTTCTCCTTCTCCGTTTCCTACTCGTCCTTCTCCCCTCCTCATCTTTTTAAATTTGCACACGTAGGTTCTTTTTCTTCTCTTTCGTTATTATCATTACCAATAACATCAACATTTTTCTTAAATCTTTATTGATTTTGATTTTCTCTGGTATTATTATTAAATAATTTTAGTTCATTACTAATAATTTTTTTTTGTGTTTTTTAACTATCTTTTGTAGATTAAAAATTAATTTTTTGTAGATATGAATTTTATTTAAAAATTTATCGTTATCCAATAAATTATTTAAACAGATAAGTGAGTGTATCACTTGACCAACTAAGTTGGTTAAACTATCTTTATTATAGTAATTTGTTTTGTTAAGTTATGTTTTTAACGAAGCTTTTCTGTTATTAATTATGATGCATGGCCAAAGGACAAATGGCCCTTCTTTTTTTAGGAGGTGTTGAATACTTACTGCATTTATATAGACACAAAAAGAAATATTCGAACCAACATTCTTTCCATCTGTATATATAGATACATTAATTTACACACTCAATAATGAATTTCCAACTAGAGTGTCAAACAAAAAAATGAAAGAGAAAAAGAAAACGAAAAACACACACAATTAAACATTTAAACTCGAGTCACTAACAAATAAGTATTCAAATAATAATAATAATAATAATAATAATTTATTCATATACATAAGTAGCGACCATCATGTATATTTTAGATTCTGATAAACTAAAAATAAATAAATAAATAAATGCAAGTTAAATGGAAAAGATTTAAAGTTAAAAAGAAAACCCATAATTGTTTTAAGCATACATAATTGAGTCCAGATTTTGAATTCTATTTACTCAAATAGATTTAGTTTAACAAAAGTGAATCAAATTTTTAGTTAATTTTAGACATAAAAGACGAAGATTTTAATTCTGAAAAATTCTTTTGAAAAATAAGCATAATGCATATAATAAATAATTGAATACTATGTTATGAGAAAAGAGTATATATATATCCTTTCAATTTTGAGTTTTAAAAACAATACTGAAACAGATTTATATATTTTAGGTTTTAGTTTTTCTTAATTATCTATAATTTTGTTAAATTCTTCTATATATGTCTTTGAATTGAAAGAGAAACACTTAAAAAAAAGTAAATCTCAAAACCACTCAAAAAATGCTAAATTATTGGCTATATACTGTAAAAAAAATAAAAAATTTTGACTAATTATGACTAAAAATTTTTTGTTATTAAACTTTTTTCATATGGAATATTAAATCCCACTTGTCTCAATAGATTTTGAATTCCATCCTCTTCAATAATGTACATTAAAATAACTAAAAAGATAAAAACAGAAACTTTATATAAAAAAGGAAATTAAAGAACAAGGAATTAGATAAGAAAAAACTTAATTTGGAAGGAAGACGCCCTAGTCAATATTATAATTAGAAGAGTAAAATAGTTATTTTTATAAAAATAAAAGTCAACAAAAAATTATGTGCAATGTACATATGCGCTATTAATTACGTCGTCCTAAATAAATGAATTTAACTAACACATTGTTAATTAGTTGGTATGGCATATTTATTTTGGATTTGGATTTCGTAAAGTGTGATCTCTCATCATTTATTTTATAGGTGGGACTAAAAATAAATATGAAAGAAAAACTATTTAAAAGTAAAAAAGATCATATTTTACTCTTTAAAGTATAAATTTAAAATTTAGAAGATTCAAATTTATTTTTTTAAAATCAGTAATTTTGAATTTAAATCCTGATTATAAAGTAAGCATTGATAAAAAAAAAACTAAAATCCTTATATTTCTAATAATCTTCAAATGAGTTCAACTAAGAAATTAATTTTTAGCAAATATTAACCAAAATTTTTAAATTATTTTTCTATCATAAATTCTAAACCTTAAAATCTAAATTTTAAATTTTAATCTTAACTTTAAAATATCTAAAAAAATGAAAGTTAAAAAATAATTTTATAATAAAAATTAGCTAATATTAATTAATTAAAATTTAATTATCTATACTTATTATTTTCAATTATAAAAGGAGGATATTTCATCAATGATATAAAAGAAAGAGATAGAGAGAAAGAAAGAAATAAACATAAAGGCACGTTGAAGAAACATGGATTTTTGTAGCTAGGTCAATTATTTGGATGAAATCTTACAAGTATGAAGTTGTGGACCATAGAATCAAAAGTGGTTTGTATATGCAGAAGCTAAAACCATGGGGGTTATATTATTGAGACTAGCATGTCCATATATCTATGGATTTTAATTTAGTTATGACATTGCTTTCATGCTCACATCATATCAATACCAATTTCACTTGGTTGGTGCAGTCGGTTCCCTTCTTCACCATTCTTTTTCTTTTTCTTTAGATTCCACGTGTCACCAACACCTTATTGGTGTCAAAATTTAGACATGCATATCTCCACTTTTTTTAATTGATTAATAATGTTATTTTTTTTAATTGTGGAGTGATGTGATATTTTTTTTAAAATACAGAATAATTTAATTTAAAAAATAAAAATCGGATTATTTAATTTTTTATTAAAAATCGAATATTTAAATTTTTTTATTTTTGTTTAAAAAATTAAAAAATTTTAAATACATAAATCGAAAGATTCAATTTGTGAACGGTAAACTCCAAAAATTAAAACAAAAATTTTGAAAATCCCATGTAAAGTAATCGGAGGATTCGATTACTTATTCCCAAACCCAACAAAAAATACATACAAAATCAACATTGTTGAATTGCAAAAAAATTTCATCTATAATAAAAAATTTTAGCCGCATATCTCACTCATCTTTTTTTTTTTCCTTTCACATCTAATTCAGTCATAGNATATTTTAGATTTTTTTATTTGTTTTGATATAATTGATATAATATATAGGTATTGTTTGTCCTTATTAATAATATCAAAAGTAATAAATAATATCTATTACAAACTTTTTTTTCTCTCTCATTGGGTCAAGTAACTTGAAATGGTAAAAAAAAAAATTTCAATCATCAATTTTATTTTGGTATTAATTAACCCTAATATTAACACCATAAGATTAGTTTGATTACTTTAATTAAATATAGGTACCACTACTATGTAAATAATTAGAATGATAATTTGGGAAGATTATATTTAAAAAAAAAACATGAATATAATAGTTGTCGTGTTATGAATTTGTATTGTCATTGTAGCCTGTAGGGTTACCTAGTTAGTGTCCACACACAACCTACTAAAATAATGTGGAGGGTATGAAATTTTGTAACTTTTATACGCAATCTAGTGTGATATTTCCACGTTATAAATAACATTTAATTACAAAATTTTCAAAACTCGACTTAAAAACAGAGGATTTTCTTCGTTTTATTTATTTATTAAAAGTGTACTTTACTTTAAATATGGTAGCTCAAAGGCATAAGAAAAAAATGTAGCATTTGATAATTATTTTTAAAAAATTAATGATAAGATCCTACCCGATTCAGCAATGCACGTGTTGGAATAGTTGGATTTTTTTATTTTTTATTTTTTAAAATTTTTTATAATTTTAAGCTATTTGTCATTTGAAATTGATCTATCACCTTGATCAACGGTTATAATATTAATTCTATTTATCAATTTTATAATTATAAAGACATCTATTTTTATATCTCAAAAAAATTGCATGATAAATTTTATTTTATGTTTAACATTCTATAATTATAGAATTTTTATATTTTTTAAATACTTATTGATTTAAGGGTCAGAATATGTTTTGCAAGTACCCATCTACTATATTTTTTGACTTTCGAGTTATTCTCACAAGAAAAGACGTATTACAACGGTGTAAGAGATGAGTTATATCTCAAAAGTTCATCCACGCAAGAACAGAAATAAATTTTCGTTTTAAATCTGTTTAGAGAGAAATAAGGCTATGTTTGATTCTAATAACATGATAAGACAAGACATTAAGAATAATATACAATGACAAAGACACAAAAATTAGTGCTTTGTTACCTAAATTATTTTTTTATTAGTTTAATGTTGATGGTAATTAATTATAATAAAAAACATAAAGAATACTTAAGGTTAACTACAAAACTTTTTTTTTAATTTTCTGTTTTCATTCATTTGAAATTTTCAAAATGAGAAGAACTATTTTTTCTTCCTCTCTCAACTTTCACACTTTCTCTCTCTTCTAGTTCATCAAACCATTAACATCACAACTTGAATAGTTTAGGATATGAAATTTTCTTGATGGTACAGTGAGTGTGGAATGTGTGGATGATTGCAAATAATGTGTGGATGTTGTATCATATTAAAAAAGATCAATGCATTGTGGAGTACAAGTGGATGTCGCGGGAATGTCAATACTAGTGAAATGTGAAAATGGAAAATGATTTTCATAGAAAGTTACATTTCTAGATATGAAATTTTCTTTTGATTTTAAATCAGTAAGTCAAAAAGCCTTTGTTTCAAAGGAAAAAGCTATTTTCCTAGTTCTTGGATCTAATTTTGTTCTAGAATTTGTTAATGTAAAGGCATGTGCAAGAAAATCAAATTTTCTTAAATATGAAAAGTTAGGTAAGTTAACATACAAAAATTTATAAGGACTAGCATTATCCAGTTTAGTGTTAGGTAGCCTATTAATTAGGTGAATAGTATGAGCAACTGCATATTGCCAAAAACAACGTGAAACTCACAAATTTAAATGAATATTTCTTAAGCTCAATGTACTTGCTAATTTTTTCATACACCATTGTACTCATTACTACACCACATACTAACAATGCACATGCATCACAAAACTACAACATCACACATGACTGCATCACTAGAAAATCTGAAAGAGTCAAGAAACGGCCTGCTTATTTGAAGGACTACCACTGTACGATAACCCACGCAACTCACTCTAGCAACTTTGCCAACTCTAACTCTTTATATCCTATCTCACCATACTTGTCATATGATAAACTAACTTCAAAATATAAGTTCATTTCTCTAACCATCACCTCAAATTCAAAATCTAGCACTTATGAGGAAGCGGCTGCACATGAATATTGAAGAAAGGCAATACAAGTTGAACTGACAGCTCTAGATCAGAACAGAACTTAGTGTTTCACTGAACTCCCAAAAGGCAAGAAGGTTGTGGGTTGCAAATAGATTTTTCGGGTAAAATTCAATCCCGATGGCACCATAGAAAGGCGCAAAGCAAGGCTAGTTGCAAAAGAATTCATTCAAGTACAAAGAGTGGATTATGGTAATACTTTTAGTCCAATTGTCAAAATGACTACTCTACGAGTAATGTTAGCATTATCAACGGCAAAGAAATGACATTTGAAACAGCTGGACATCAATACTACCTTTCTTCACGGAGATTTGGACAAAAAAGTTTATATGAGGATACCACGCAATTTGGCTGTGTCACAATCAGGTTTGGTTTGTAAATTGTAAAATTCTCTATATGAGTTTAAGCAAGCAAATAGACAATGGAACATTAAGCTCACTGAGACTCTTGTTGATGCTGGTTATAAGCAGTTTTTTTTATGATCGTTCCCTTCTCATCAAGAAACAATCCGAAAGCTTCATTGCCATCCTAGTATATATTGATGACTTGGTTTTAATCGGGGATGACATTTGCAAAATCAATTCCATCAAGAAAATTTTGGATGATAAATTCAAAATAAAAGATTTTGGTGATCTCAAGTACTTCTTAAAAATGAAAATAGCATGCTCTAACTCTGGAATTTACATTTATCAGCGGAAGGACGACATGGACCTTCTCAAGAATTTTGGTTATCTAGATTGCAAGCCTCTCTCCACTCCATTTGATTATAGTCAGAAACTCTCGAAGGAGTCAAGTACCATTTTAAGGGACAACACTATTTATGGATAGCTCATCGGCCGACTCCTTTACCTCACAAACACTAGACCCGATATCTCTTATGCTGTGGGACGTTTGAGCTAGTTTTTTAACTGTGCAACCACTTCTCACCTATAGGCTACTTTTTGCGTATTTTGATATTTAAAAGGCAGATTTGCCATTGGTCTATTCTTCTCCTCTACTTCTGATCTGCATCTTACCGGATTTGCTGACGCTGACTGGGTTACCTATGCCAATACTTGTCGCTCCATTTTCGATTATTACTTCATACTTGGGAACTCTCTCGTTAGCTGGAAGAGTAAGAAGTAAACTACTGTTGCCAAGTCCTTTGCAGAAGCTAAATATAGATCTCTTACTGTTGCGCCACTAGTGAAGCTAGTCAGTTATCTTTTTTAATGGATTTCATTGGTTTGACACTTCAAAATTCTATCACTCTATTCTATGACAACTAGTCAGCCATTCACACATTGAAATAAACTGTCACATTATTCGTGAAAAATATTTGTCTGATCTCATTCATCAGTTGGTTCCAAAAATTAAATTGCTAATTTTCTTACCAAAGTTCTGACACCGGGTTCTTTTCTTACTAATATTTTAAAGCAAGATGGTTAAATTTATACCATTCTAACTTGTAGAGGGTGTTACCTAGATTATTTTTTTATTAATTTAATGGTAATTAATATAGTAAGAGTACATAAAAAATACATAATGTTAACCGCAAAATTCTTTTTAGTTTTCTTTTTTCATTCATTTGAAATTTTCAAAATAAAAATAAAAAACTAATTTTCTTTCTCTCACTTTTTCTGTCTTCTGGTTTATCAAACCATTAACATCACACCTTGAATAATTTAGGACATGAGATTTTTTTATAGTCTCGTATTTTATTTGGTAATAAAATAGAACAAATTATAAAAGTCTGATCCAATTTATTTTCCTTTTTTATTAAAAAAATTTAAAAAAAATATAATAATAAAAAATATAATTATAAAAAATTAACAAGAATAATAAAAAATAAAAAATTAAGTTATATTTTTTGTTAATATTTTTATATATTTTTTATTAAAATAAATATAAAATATATTAATTTAATATTTTTAGATATACATAATATTTTTATTCATATTTTATCTATCAAATATAATTTTATATTTCTGTATCTCAATTTCAATATCTCGCCTCTGTAAATAAATACTAAAGGACTTGTGTAAAATGTAAAGTGCTTTTAATTAGAAGTGGTTAAATGTGTTTAGATACAATTTAAGAAAAGATACTTATAAAAAAAAAGTAATTTCCATTATCACCTTTCTTAATTTAATAACACCTTTAAAAATATTGAAATAATGTGTTATTTTTAAAAAATTATTTTAAAATTTTTACTCACAGTTATATTATATCCTCCTTTTTATTTCTTACAAACTTTAATTATGTTCTTTTGAATAACTATTTTTATAATTAATTTACAGAGATACATCAAAATATAGCTTTGACAAGATGACACTACTAATATTTACTGGATTTTTTTTCCATATATATTATTACCTATCTTTGGTAAAACAAAAATTTGTGTTATTTTTTGTTATTTTATTACAAAAAAAATGTCCTATTAGAATTAGAAGTTATCAAACTATTTAGATATAACATAAACACATTTTTATTTATAAAATTCCAATCATAAAATAGTAAACATCAACTGATCAATAATGTTGTAAAATAGTCAAAATAAATAAATAAATAATAAACAAAAGTTATATCATGAGATTATGTGATGATTAAATTATAAGTATATTTTTTTCATTTTTTAAATGAAAAGTACATATTTATTAGTATATTTTGAACTGAAAAATATTATTTTTGATAGAAAATCATTTTAATATTTTAAATCATAAATATTTTTAGATATATTTTCTTTTGGTCAAAACAGAATAAAATTAGTTAACCAAAAATGTACCAAATCATTTCATTTAGTAAAAAAATATTTTTTATATAATATAATAATTAATAATAAGGATAAATATAAAGACATTTACATTTATCTAAAGACTATTACCACTATATAATTTAGGGTAAATTACCCTCTTGTGATTAAGAGAATGTAGAGAATAAGATAGGTAGAAGATTCATCTTTTCATTGATTTACACGTCCTTTAATCAAAATTACATACATCATTCTTCTATTTGATTAGTATGTATTTACTTATCTTTCATTATTTATTGCATCATTAACTAAACTGAAATGACAAAAAAAAAATAGTTTTGTAAATTATTTTCAACCACACAATCTCTATAATCTCACTACCCATTGAGAAATCTGAGATAGAAGAACGACAATCACTTAAACACTTTCTTTTAGCATTATTATGAAGGATATTTCTGTCATTTCAATTAAAAATAAATAAAATATTAATACAAAAGTAATAGATGTGTATTATTTTGCCTCGGTGTCTATCTCCTGAAGTCAATTTCTTCTTCTTCTTCTTTGATAGATATTTATTCCTCGTGTGAATGTAACATCTAAGATTCACATAAAATAAAAATATGATATAGTATATTAATATATATGGGGTCCATTAAATTAGTTATAAGTCACCTTTTCATGCAAGTGTTTGTAATTATATATAAATCCTTAACCATATGCTCTCAGCAGAATCACTCCTAGTCACAACATATGAGTCAGCGACGCCAATAATTTGCTCAACAACGAAAACAACATACTGTTTACATAAGAAAATTGAAAAAAAAAAAAAACTCAACAGTTAAATTGTTATTATTATTCACCCAATATGTGGGATTCATTACATATATATAATATAACAATACTTGTAATGTGCGTATATTATCATTTATAAGTTATTTGTTTAAAAATATTTTCTTTTTATATGATTTACACAAATTAAAATAATGTCAATGCACGGATTAATCATGTGTAGAATTGTGGAGTGAACAATAAGATAGAGTGGAAAACGTGCTCAAGTCTATTGTAGGTGTGATATTAAATTTGATTTTTAAGATGGATGTGTATGGGGCGGATCGGAAAATATTAGAGATATAATTATTTATATTTTTTATTAGAATTAAATTTTTAAAATAAGTGGTTTTATGATAAAAAAGAGGGAATTGTTAGAAAATACAAAAACTTTTAAATACTTAATATTACCTCAAATTTTATAATACATAATTTTAAGTGTGATCTGTAAGACCTGGTTAATTAACGGCTAATTAATTCATAAATGAGAATTTATTCTAAAAAGTCCAAAATGTGATTTTTATGGCTAAATGTGATAGAGGAGATTGAGACGAAAATTTTGGTACCAATTTTATAGAATTCGGACCAAGATTGGACCGAACGAGTCAAACCGGGCCAACCGGACCCAAAGCGGGCCCTTGACCCAACATAACTAAACCAAAACCCTAGTTTTCAGCATTCTCTCTCCTCATTAAACACACTCACACGTTGGAAATGGAGGCCATGGAGGGAAGAACACTCTCTCAAGTTCTTTCTCTCACTTGATCTTCAAACCACCATAACTTTTGATCTAGAGCTCCGATTACCGCTCCGTTTGCGGTCACGTGTTCACCGTGGAGAGCTCTACAAAACCCATACAATTAATCTTGAGGTAAGCCACGTTTTGTTCTTCGAATTTTCAGCTTTGATTTCGAGTTTCATGAGCAAAAATGTTGAGATTTTGGGCTCTTTGATATTATAGGACCCAACTCTCTTGAAGGAGAAGGTTAATATTGTCTCTTTGGACCTTGAGTGTGGTAAGATTCTCAACCCTAGTATAATTTTTTATTCTATGATGTTTGGGTATTGAGATGTTGTGTATGGGTATGATGATTGTGGCTTAGGTTGTGTATGTGTGAATGTTGAAGCTTGATTGGTGATATTGAAAAGTTTGAAAAGGGATTTGGTGGTGAAAAATCTGTTCTTGGAGGTGTTGAGGCCTTGAGAGCTTGAGGAAAAGTGGTTTGGAAGTGCTCCAGTTGAGCTTGGAAAATCGGCTAAGGTATGGTCTCAGTTTCCCGTATCTAATATGTAATGTGGTAGGAAATACTTAGACTAGAGGCCCTAAGATAGGCATTGAATTGTTGATGTTGTTGGATGGTTGAAATATATGATGTGGTCAGATATGTGATGATGATTATTGATGCCTTGATGGTATGATGTATGAGAAATATGCATGTTGTGATATATGCTTGATGATTGGTTATGGTTGAATTGTGGATTGAACCATGTTGATGGTGAGTATGATATTGATTGTGTACAATGATGATTTATTGGAATTGATGTTGTTGAAAATTGGCATGAGGAAGAGTATATGATATGTCAATGTGTTTGGGTTTTAGCCACTTGGGTGAAGTGGGTTAAAATGATGGGATAATGATTTTGTAAATTGTGGTAATGTGTCAATGTGTGATCTGAGGAGGCTTGATGTTGAATTTGATATATTTTGATTGATTTCAAAAAAAGGGATGAAATTGGCATGTTTTGATTGATCTTGAAAAGAGTTGAAAATGGTTTGTTTTGAAAATGGCACTTTATGGTTTTGTATGAAAATATGGTTTTTGGGCATACTTTGACGGGACATAACTTGGACTACGGATCTCTATTTTGTGCCAAATTTGTTTAGAAATGAAATTGGATCCGAGATGTCCATGTCGTTCGAAGAACAGGTGAAAAATGATTTAAAATGAAAAAGTTATGTCCGTTGGAACATTGGGGGTTGAATCTGTGAATTCTGCAGATTTTAACTTAGAAAATTTTTAGAAAAGCACCATCCACGCGTGCGCGTGGTGTGCGTGGGCGCGCCGATGTGCTGCACCCAATGCCCAGCCATTTTCCAGAGGGTTGTGCCTGAATTGTGCCAGTTTTGTGCCTGGGGCACAAGAGAATCCACGCGTACGCGTGGTGGACACGTGCGCGTCGATTGGCTAATTTTCAATCCACGCGTTAGCGTGCATGACGCATACGCGTCGATGAGTTTTGTGGCCATCCACGCGTGCGCGTGGAGTGCGCGTACGCGTGGCCCTGTTTTCATCCCAAAGTTGATTTTTGAGTTTTAAAAGCCAAATCTCATACTTCTAAGCCTCCGATCTCACCACTTATGTCTTAAATCATTATGATATGCCTAGCTATTAGAAAAGGGGCTAGAGAATGTGGTAACTTGCGAGTGAAGTAAGGGAAAAATGAATGATCAATGAAAAAGATGATTATGTGAAATGCGCAGGATGGTGGTGGAAGTGCTTGTTATGCCATGGGCCGAAGGGTCGTAATTGTTAATGAAATGGTTGGTTATGGATTTAACCGTGAGCTGAATGGCTGGTTATGGATTTAACCGTGAGCCGGAAGGCTAGATTATTGCCGTGTTACGGCGGAGCCATGATTATGGCTAAGTATAAATGCATATATGCTGTTGAATGAATTGTGAATGTTGCACTTCCACTATCGGAGATGAGAGTTTCCCTGGAAGGAAGCAGTGGCTAGCCACCACGTGCTCCAGGTGGAGACTCGAAGCTCTTTTGACCCTATGTCGTAAGGGTGGCCGGGCACTGTGAAAGCCCTGGATGAGCTCGCCCCCGTAAATATTCACCAGTGAAGGTGATGGATATAGATCATGATTATGATCAAGTTTATGATGAGTATAACTCGAGTTGGGGATGCGCGACAGAGGGACAGTCCAATGGTTAGCTACCAGGACTTGTCGGGATGGCTCTATAACCGACAGATGATATCACCAGCCACTAGGGACAGACATCTGAAGGAATTAGAAAGGGAAGTATTAGTTAGACTGAAGAATCTTTAATCAGTCGCCACATATGGTTTAGCTTGTTTATAAGCTTTGATATTATCTGGAGGAAGTTCTAGGATTGCCTTTGGCTTTCCTTTATTATTATGTATTATATAGGTGGAAGCTGTTACCATGCTGGGGACCTCTGGTTCTCACCCATGCGGATTTTGTGGTTTTCAGATGCAGGACGTGAGGTTTCTCGGTGAGGCCTGCTGGAGACTTCTGGATTAGCGAAGATCCTTTGTTCTTGGGGACCCTTTTTAGTTTATATGTTTTGCTTAGAAATTTTTATCTCCATTAAATAATACAAACTGTGATGACTCCTCTTATGTGAGATTTTGGAGAATAGGTTTCTGTATTTGTGTCCCTTTGGGTTTCCTTTGGGGTTTTTCTTATTTTATCATATGTATATATTGCTATATGCTCGGACCGGTTATCTTCGCAGCCGGATTTTGAGTCTTGATATTCCTGTTTTTGACACTCCTTTGTATATATATAATCTCGTGTTGGTTATCCTTGTTCGTTACGTTATCGATCGGAGTGTTGCGCTTTCGAGTTGCGATTTTTTGTTTACCCCTTTTTCTACAAAGGCTCCTAGTTATAATCAATCATTCATACTACTATACTTACTAAATTTTTATTTTAGAGGTCATAATACCTTGCCATCTCTGAATTATGACTTAAGCATAAGACTCTGTATGGTAGGGTGTTACATGATCAATGAAACTCACTCTATTAGTTCTTCTTTTTTTAAGTTTATTCTACTTCTATGTTTTTGGGTTTAGTTTCTTTCTTTTTTTTGGTTTCTATAACACTCTAAATACTTGAGGATATCAATATCCTTTCATGGTATCAAGAACTTAATTTTTTTTTATTATATCACAACTCAATTCTTCTGTTCATCTTTTTTTGCTAACAATCTTCATCATCCACTGTAGAAATTGTTCTTTTTGATTTAATAACCAAAAAAACCTTCTCTCCCATAGCTGATAAACTCACCGAAAATATTTTCTCAACATGGAGACACGACACTATGCTCACTGTTCAAATGCTTAGTATAGAGGATCATCTCAATCTATCAAAGGTGCCATTGCAATTCATTATTGATGAAACCACGAAAATTATCTTTGAATAAAAAACTTTTAAGACATGGAAGTTTCATGATCTCACTCTCTCCACTTGGATTCTTGTATCAATGTTGACCTCTATCAAAAACAAGGTGACTAACTGTTAGTATCCACATAAAATCTGGTCCAAGATCAAACATCACTTCACTGCTGTATCATCAACAAGGATCTAAAGTTTGAAATCTGAATTGAAGTCAATAAAAAAGACTGATACAATTACTGAGTAACTAGAAGGAATTCACAAGATAGTTGAGTCTTTGTTTGCAATAGGCTATGAAATTAAGGAAGATGATCAAATACAAGCTATATTAGATGGTTTATCTCAGGAGTATATTGGTTACATTACATCTGTCATATCAAGATTGAGATCTTTCAAAATCATGGAAACTGAATAATTTCTTTTAGTATATGAAGATATGTTTGAAAGATTCAAATATTCTTCTAGTCTCATTCTAGTGGCCAATCTTGTTCGATCTCAGTTTCCACAATCATTTTAGTCTTACCACCAATTCCTACAACCAATAGTCACTTAATGATAACTAGATCAAAGGTTAGATACTCTAAGTCTAAAGCAATGGCAACAATAATAAATCATGATCCAGAATACCTGAATAGTGTCCCTAAAACAGTAAGTCAAGCTTTAAAATGCCTTTACTAGAAAGAAGCAATGGACAGTAAATATGCAGCATTAATGAAATGTCAGACCTGGGATCTTATAGTGTCACCTCCAAACTCAACTGTTATTAGAATTAGTAAGTGGGTGTTTGCTATCAAACACAATATCTAAGGTAAAATTTTAATATACAAGGCTTGACTTGTTGCCAAGAGATTTGATCAAACTGAAGGCTTAGATTATGATGAAATCTATAGTGTAAACCCCGCAAAATTAGCGAATAATTAATCAATAAATTAAATTTTAATAAAAGAAATTAGAAATGTAAATTCCATAGTAAAATAAGATAGAGCTAATTAAAAAAAAATTAACACTAATTTCAAAGAATTTGACCCAAAATTAGACCGAACTGGTTGAATCGGGCCCATATGTTTCAGCCTTCTTTCCCCCTTCCATTCAGCCACATATGCTAAAATGGAGAAGCAAACTCAAGAACCCTAACTTCAAAGTTTCTCAAAATTCAAACTTCCATAACTTTCAATCCGAAGTTTCGATTGATGAGCCGTTTGTGGCCATGCGTTCGTCTCGGAGTCCTCTTCAATTCTATCTGAACAAAATGGTAAGTTTCTCTCCAATTTGTGCCCAATTTTCTGTGCCCCCTTTCTCCACAAAATTAGTTGAGTTTTGAGCGATTTTGATGATTTTGGTGGTTTAGGTGCAATCTAACATTGGATAATTGTTGGATTATACTCCAATCATCAATGGGTAAGGTAAGGAAACTCTAAACCCTTGTGGTTTGTCAAATTTTGTATACCCTTGTTGTAACAGCCCAGACCACCCGCTAGCACGATATTGTCCGCTTTGGCACACAAGGCCTCACGGTTTTGCCTTTGACGATAGGGATGCTAGCCGAAGCCCTCCACACTCACTCGTCAAAACGCGTCATGCTAGGGAGAGGTATCCACACCCTTATAAGGCATGCTTCGTTCTCCTTCCCAACCGATGTGGGCCTTACAATCCACCCCCCTAAGGGAGCCCAGCGCCCTCACTGGCACATCGATCCGGGTTCTGGCTCTGATACTATCTGGAACAGCCCAGACCACCCGCTAGCACGATATTGTCCGCTTTGGCACACAAGGCCTCACAGTTTTGCCTTTGACGATAGGGATGCTAGCCGAAACCCCCCACACTCACTCGTCAAAACGCGTCATGTTAGGGAGAGGTATCCACACCCTTATAAGGCATGCTTCGTTCTCCTCCCCAACCGATGTGGGCCTTACACTTGTGCTAATTTAGTGAATTGTATGAATTAGATTGAAATTATGTTGAATTGGAGTTTGAACTGGTGAATTGGAGCTCTTGGAATAAACCCCTGGTGGTTGGAATCATTGGAGTTGATTGGGAATCTTGAAGGTTGATTTCTTGGTATTTTTAGCTTAGGAAGGAACCGACCTATGTATGATTTAGGTTTCTCGTATTTAATATATAATGTTATGTGAAAACTTAGGCTAGGTGACCATAGGATATGTGTGAATATATGAGTACGATATTTGCCTAGCTCCTTTGATGATGATTGTTGATATATTTAATTATTTGTTGGTGATTATTGTACATAATAAGACTAGGATGATAAATGATGGGTTAATGATGTTTGATATGTTGAAAATGGTGAATATCTTTAGGTGAAGGATTGTTGATGAATTGTTGTTATAATTGTGAAGTTCATGCTTGAGAATTATGAAGAAATGAGGTATAGTTGATTATGGTAAGTTGTGTAGGCAGTGTGGATGTGATATGGTGTGTTAGTGACTGGTTTGTAACTTTAAAATGTTGAATGAATTTGATTTTGGTAAAAAAAAATGGAGGTTTAAGAGTTTGGTGAAAATTGGGTCCGTGAAGTTTACGCCGTTTGAAGAACGGAAGAAAAATGATTTAAAACGAAAAAGTTATGCGCGTTGGAATTTGGGATTCAAAATTGAAATTCTGCAAGTTTTCCAACTTAGCCAAAATTTATGATAAAACATAGGCCCATGCGTACGCATGACCTGGGATTTCTACGTACACGAAACTCCTTTATGCGACCATGCGTTTCTGTTCGACGCGCATGCGTACGCATAAAGGGGAATGCGTACACGAAATGGGTCAAAATGGACGCCCACGCGTACGCATGACTTTTCAGGATCCCCTCCCTTGTTCCTCCTGGGTATATGAGAATGTACCTCCTGGGTAGACGCAAGGGTTATGATTTTACCCCCACTTTCTCCAGGTTGGTTAGTATAGAGGCTCTTTGGGTAAACGCAAGGGTTGTGGTTTTGCCCCACTTGCTCCGGGTTAAAATGAGTTATATATAAAAGTGCAATTTTAAGATGAGTATGTAATGAATGATTATGAAATGTTAATGAATGAATATGAAATGATTATCTGAGATACGAGTTATCCTGGGTAACGTTCCGTGGCATGCCACCACGTGTTCCAGGTTGAGACTCGATACTCTGTTGATCCTACGTCGTAAGGGTGACTGGGCACTTATAAATTCCCAAGAAGGTTAACCCCCATTGAGTAAAGTTTTATATATATATGATTTATGAATGAGAAGAGAAAAAGCTATGCATAGACTCATGGGGATGCGCGACAGGGGACAGTCCAGGATTTAGCAGCCAGACTTGTCGGGTTGGCTTGATAACCGACAGATGAGACTCATCAGTCATAGGACAGGCATGCATCATATGCATATTATTTGAATTGCTTGCTTGTGTATTAATTGGGATTGCCTAAGTGATTATAACATGCTATTTGATATGCATTACTTGTATTCTACCTGTGTTTGACATTATCTGCTTGTTTGTCTCTATAATTTCACTGGAGATGGAGGAACGGAGGAAAGGCGGAGAGATTTAGGATTCTAGTTCAGTTTTAGTTAGATTTAAGGAATTAGTTTAGTTTAGAAAGCCTTAGATAACCACCCTGATTCATGGATTCTGTTTTAGTTCTTTAATATTTATAATCTGAATGTCAGCGTTTTAGGATTGCCTCTGGCATTCCAATGACCTTATATCTTATGTGCGTGGCACTTTTACCATGCTGAGAACCCCTAGTTCTCATTCTATACAATGTTGTGTTTTTCAAATGCAGGTCGAGAGGCACCTCGCTAGGCGTCTAGAGTTCTCCACAGCGAAGTGGGAATATA
>NC_029781.3:94187066-94187779 GCF_000817695.3 Arachis duranensis
CATGCATTGGCATAGAACTCTTGAACCATTAAGATTCCGACTTGTTGAATGGGGTTGGTAAGAACTTCCCAACCTCTTCTTCGGATCTCATGTCGGATCTCCGGATATTCACTCTTTTTGAGTGAAAAAGGGACCTCAGGGATCACCTTCTTCAAGGCCACCACTTCATAGAAGTGGTCTTGATGCACCCTTGAGATGAATCTTTCCATCTCCCCTGACTCGGAGGTGGAAGCTTTTGCCTTCCCTTTCCTCTTTCTAGAGGTTTCTCCGGCCTTGGATGCCATAAATGGTTATGGTAGAGGTTTCTCCGGCGTTAGATGCCATAAATGGTTATGGAAAAACAAAAAGCAATGCTTTTACCACACCAAACTTAAAAGGTTTGCTCGTCCTCGAGCAAAAGAAGAAAGAAGAGATTAGAAGAAGAAGAAATGAGGAAGAAGGGAATGGCTTTGTGTTCGGCCAAAAGGGGAGAAGTGGTGTGTAGGTTGTGTGAAAATGAAGGAGTGAAGATGGGTTTATATAGGAGTGGGGGGTGGTGATGGTTCGGCTATGTGAGGGTGGGTTTGGGAGGGAAAGTGTTTTGAATTTGAATTGTTAGGTAGGTGGGGTTTTATGAAGGATGGATGTGAGTGGTGAAGAGAAATATGGGATTTGATAGGTGAAGGGTTTTTGGGGAAGAGGTGTTGAGGTGATTGGTGAATGGGTGAAGAAGA
>NC_029781.3:94190266-94191198 GCF_000817695.3 Arachis duranensis
ATTAGAGAAACTAATTGAGGCTTAAGCTCAAAGTTGTTTGCTCCAATGGCAGGGATAGAGATGCTTCTCCCATAGAAGTCGGGAGTAGGTGCAGTAAAGTCACCCAGCACCTTCCTTGCATTGTTGGCATTGTTGTTGTTTTCGGCTGCCATAGGTTCTTCTTCTTTGAAGATTTCTGTTAGGTTCTCTACAGAGAGTTGTGCCTTGGCTTCTCTTAGCTTTCTCTTCAAGGTCCTTTCAGGTTCAGGATCAGCCTCAACAAGAATGTTTTTGTCCTTGCTCCTGCTCATAAGAAAGAGAAGAGAACAAGAAAATATGGAATCCTCTATGTCACGGTATAGAGATTCCTTGAGGTGTCAGAGGAAAAGAAAAATAGAAGACAGAAGTAGAAAATTCGAACTTATCAAAGATGATGGGGTTCGAATTTTGCATTAAGGAATAGTGTTAGTCCATAAATAGAAGGATGTGAGAAGGAGGGAAGTAATTTTCGAAAATTGGGTGAAAGATTTTGAAAACATTTTGAAAAACACTAATTGATTTTCGAAAATAAAAGTGGGAAAGAAATCAAGTGATTTTTGAAAAAGATTTTGAATTTAGAAATAAAAAAGATTTGATTGAAAACTATTTTGAAAAAGATGTGGTTAAGAAGATATGATTAGTTTTTTTAAAAAAGGTGTGATTGAGAAGATATGATTTGAAAAACATTTTAAAAAGATTTGATTTTGAAAATTAATGACTTGGCTAACAAGAAAAGATATGATTCAAACATTAAACCTTTCTCAACAGAAAAGGCAACATACTCGAAATGTTGAATCAAATCATTGATTGATAGCAAGTATTTTTTAAAAATAGAAAGAAATTGATTTTGAAAACATATGATTGAAAAGATATAATTTGAAAAAGATTTGATTTTGAAAAACTTTGAAAACCTG
>NC_029781.3:94195396-94196313 GCF_000817695.3 Arachis duranensis
TCACGCCCAGCAATCGCGAGTTTGAAGCACGTCACAGCCATTCAATCCTTGAATCCTACTCGGAATACCACAGACAAGGTTTAGACTTTCCGGATTCTCATGAATGCCGCCATCAATCCGGCTTATACCGCGAAGATTCTGATTAAGGAATCTAAGAGAAGTTCATTCAGTCTGATGTAGAACAGAGGTATTTGTCAGACACACGTTCATAGATTGAGGGAGGTGATGAGTGTCATGGATCATCACCTCTTTCACAATTAAGCGCGAATAAACATCTTAGATCGGACCATACACACGTTTGAATGAAATAGAAACAATTGCATTAATTCATCGAGACGCTGCAGAGCTCCTCACCCCCAACAATGGAGTTTAGAGACTCATGCCGTCAAAAAGTATGTAATTCAGATCTGAAAATGTCATTAGGTACAAGAATAATCTCTAAAAGTAGTTTAAATAGTAAACTAGTAACCTAGGTTTACAGAATATGAGTAAACTAAGATAATTGGTGTAGAAATCCACTTCTGGGGCAAGGTGTCCAGGGTTCTTAAGCACACTCTTTTTGCCTTGGATCACAACTTTATTTCTTTTTCTTTCTTTTTCTTTCTTTTCTTTTCTTTTTCTCTTTTTTTTCGAATTTTTTTTTTGCTTTTTCTTGCTTCAAGAATCATTGTAATGATTTTTCAGATCCTCAGTAACATGTCTCCTTTTTCATCATTCTTTCAAGAGCCAACATTCATGAACCACAAATTCAAGATACATATGCACTGTTTAAGCATACATTCAGAAAACAAAAATATTGTCACCACATCAAAATAATTAAACTGTTATAAAATTCGAAATTCATGCAATTCTTTTTCTTTTTCAATTAAGCACGTTTTTATTTAAGAGAGGTGATGGATTCATAGGACATTCATAAC
>NC_029781.3:94196654-94198379 GCF_000817695.3 Arachis duranensis
GTGCAGTAATGAGAAATATGTTGGAGTTTTGGAGATGCTTTGTCCTTTGAATTTCTACTTTTCCTTGAAGTCCTCTTCCCACACGCATTGTTCCTTCCATGGCAAGCTCTATGTAGGGTGTCACCGTTGTCAATGGCTACTTCCCATCCTCTCAGTGAAAATGGTCCAAATACTCTGTCACAGCACGGCTAATCATCTATTGGTTCTCAATCATGTCAGAATAGAATCCATTAATTCTTTTGCGTTTGTCATCACGCCCAACAATCGCGAGTTTGAAGCTGGTCACAGCCATTCAATCCTTGAATCCTACTCGGAATACCACATACAAGGTTTAGACTTTTCGGATCCTCAAGAATGGCCGCCATCAGTTCTAGCTTATACCACGAAGATTCTGATTAAGGAAGCTAAGAGATGCTCATTCATTTTGATATAGAACGGAGGTGTTTGTCAGGCACACGTTCATGGATTGAGGGAGGTGATGAGTGTCACGGATCATCACCTCCTTCATAATTAAGCGCGAATAAACATCTTAAATCGGACCATAGACACGTTTGAGTGAAATAGAAACAATTGCATTAATTCATCGAGACGCTGCAGAGCTCCTCGCCCCCAACAATGGAGTTTAGAGACTCATGCCGTTAAAGTGTATAAAATTCAGATCTGAAAATGTCATGAGGTACAAGGTAATACTCTAAAAGTTGTTTAAATAGTAAACTAGTAACCTAGGTTTATAGAAATTAAGTGAACTAAGATAATTGGTGCATAAATCTACTTCTGGGGCCCACTTGGTGTGTACTGGGGCTGAGACTAAAGCTTCTCACGTGCTTGGTCTGTTTCTGGAGTTGAACGCCAGGTTGTGACGTGTTTTGGGCGTTGAACTCCAATTTGTAACCTGTTTCTGGCGCTGGACGCCATACAGCAGCGTGATACTGGCGTTGAACGCCAGTTTACGTCGTCTATCTTCGCGCAAAGTATGGACTATTATATATTGCTAGAAAGCCCTAGATGTCTACTTTCCAACGCCGTTGAGAGCGCGCCAATTGGGCTCCTGTAGCTCAAAAAAATCCATTTCGAGTGCAGGGAGGTTAGAATCCAACAGCATCAGCAGTCCTTTTTCAGCCTAACTCAGATTTTTGCTCAGCTCCCTCAATTTCAGCCAGAAAATAACTGAAATCCCAGAAAAATACACAAACTCATAGTAAAGTCCAGAAATATGATTTTTGCCTAAAAACTAATAATATTCTACTAAAAATTAATTAAAACATACTAAAATCTACATGAAATTACCCCCAAAAAGCGTATAAAATATCCGCTCATCAGGAGGTGTTTAGTTGCTCCCAATAGTTTTGTGGAGGAAAGTGTATCCCTTGAGGTATCTCAGGGATCTCATGATGAGTGGGGTCTCTTGTGTGCTCCATCCTCTTTTTAGTGATGGGCTTGTCCTCATCAATAGGAGTGTCTCCCTCTATGTCAACTCCAACTGAATAACAGAGGTGACAAATGAGATGAGGGAAGGCTAACCTTGCCAAGGTAGAGGACTTGTCCGCCACCTTATAGAGTTCTTGGGCTATAACCTCATGAACTTCTATTCCTTCTCCAATCATGATGCTATGAATCATGATAGCCCGGTCTATGGTAACTTCGGACCGGTTGCTAGTGGGAATGATTGAGCGTTTGGATGAACTCCAACCATCCTCTAGCCACGGGTTTGAGGTCATGCCTTCT
>NC_029781.3:94204086-94204965 GCF_000817695.3 Arachis duranensis
GGCTTGAAGCAAGCTATGGTTATCTTGTAAATCTTAGTCAGGCAAACTCAAATGGATATGTTGATGAACGAAAATAAACAATAAGATAAAGATAGATGTACTTATGTAATTCATTGGTAGGAACTTCAGATAAGCGCATGAAGATGCCTTCCCTTCCGTCTCTCTGCTTTCCTATTGTCTTCATCCAATCCTTCTTACTCCTTTCCATGGCAAGCTTATGTAGGGTTTCACCGTTGTCAATGGCTACCTCCCATCCTCTCAGTGAAAATGGTCCTATGCTCTGTCACAATGGCTAATCATCTGTCGGTTCTCGGTCAGGCCGGAATAGAATCCAGCGATTCTTTTGCGTCTGTCACTAACGCCCCGCCTGCTAGGAGTTTGAAGCACGTCACAGTCATTCAATCATTGAATCCTACTCAGAATACCACAGACAAGGTTAGACCTTCCTGATTCTCTTGAATGCTGCCATCAGTTCTTGCCTATACCACGAAGACTCTGATCTCACGGAATGGTTGGCTCGTTTGTCAGACGAGCACTCGGTTGTCAGACGATCAACCATGCATCGTGCAATCAGGAATCCAAGAGATATTCACCCAATCAAAGGTAGAACGGAGGAGGTTGTCAGTCACATGTTCATAGGTGAGAATGGTGATGAGTTTCACGGATCATCACATTCATCAAGTTGAAGAACAAGTGATATCTTAGAACAAGAACAAGCGGAATTGAATGGAAGAACAATAGTAATTGCATTAATACTCGAGATACAGCAGAGCTTCACACCTTAATCTATGGTGTGTAGAAACTCCACCGTTGAAAATACATAAGAACAAAAGTGATCATTGGTTTCGGCCCCAGAGAGGGAACCAGAAGAACCAAGAT
>NC_029781.3:94206576-94241268 GCF_000817695.3 Arachis duranensis
TAACTATTCTCTGGCTAGCCTTAGCTTCACAGGCTGAGTTTGGAGCTTGATATTTTGTATCTTGATCCTTTACTCTTACTTTCTATATATATAAGAACAGTAGTTTCTTCTTACGCAAGTTACGTTATTTATCAGAGTTGCGCTTTTTGATTTTGCGATTTGTTTCACCAAATCTTCAAAGCTCCTAGTATACTACCTTTCTTCGACTACTATAGGTATTTATATTTTATTTTTAGAGGTTGTAGCGCCTCGTCACCTCTGTTTTACATCCTAGGTGTAAAGTTTTGTGTGGTAGGATATTACATATAGTCTAATGGTTAGATTAACTACTGTGAGAATTGTGTTTAGCATTGCTGTTTCTTTTAACTGGCATCTAAGGTAATTTGATTTTTCAAAAGCCTTTTTGAATAAAAAATTGAAAGAGAAGGTTTTCATGTCTCAACCTCAGGGGTATTGTCATGAGAATTCTAATCTTATGTATAATTTAAGAAAGTCCATCTATGATTTGAAATAAGTACCTCGTGCTTGGTATCAAACTTTGGCAAACACATTGTACAAGTTTGGGTTCCATAACACAAAATCTGATGCCTCTCTCTTTGTAAGGAAAAAAAATCTAATTCAATTATATATCTTTTGATTGTATGTGGATGACATTATTATCATAGGAAACAACATGAAGGCTATTGATTTGTTAATATCTCAACTAAATTATATTTTTTTCCCTTAAAGATTTGGGGTTGTTTAAGTTTTTTCTAGGTTTGAAAGCTAACTATATGTCCAATTGAAGCTTGCTTGTTACCCAAACAAAATATGCTACTGATTTATTAAAAAGAGCAGGCATGGAGGCTGCTTCACCAATGACAATACCAATGGTTTCGAACATAAAACTATCAAAGCTTGATTAAGAACCTTGTGAAAATTCAAAAAATTATAAATTAATAATGGGAGCCAAGATCTAATCTAGCTTTTGCAGTCAACAAAGTCTCTTAATATGTGCAACAACCAACACTGCAACGTTGGAAATACATGAAAAGGATATTGAAATACTTAAAAGGTATGATTTCATATAGAATTGTTCACTAAGTCTATTGATTTCAAGTTATTAGCATTCACAAAAGCTGATTGGGCTTTGGATTTGGATGATAGAAAGTCAATAACTGGATTTTGTGTTTATCTTAGGAATAATCTCATCTCGTGGAAGAGCAACAAGCAGACCAAGCTTAGTAGGAGTAGCATAAAGGATGAGTATAGATCAATTGCAGCTGCTCAGATAGAGATAATTAGTCTTCAACAACTCTTCGGAGAGCTTAGCATACCATAACCAGTTCCTCCCACCATCTATTGTAACAACCAGAGTTCATGTTTGTCGGCAGCAAATCCAATGTTGCACAGTAGGTGTAGGCATTTAGATATTGATCTTCATTTTGTAAGGGAATTAGTTGACCATAAATGTCTCTTTGTTGTTCACATACCTGCACAAAATCAGATTGCAGATACTTTGACTAAACTCCTGTCTCTAAGTCTGTTTCACAAGTTCAGAGACAACTTGAGGGTCTGTGACAAGCTCTGATATCAATTTGAGGGAACGGAGATATTAGAGGCATAGGATAGTTAGTTAGTCTAGTCAGCAAGTTTGTTAGAGTATGTTAAATAATTCTATTATTACCACTTTTTCTTTTAGACTATTTTGTTAGCTTCAGTTTTCTATAAATAGCTTATTATATTCTATTTTAATCCTCAAATCTTGTAATATATGATTTCAAGCGTGATCAATGAAGCTCACTCTATTAGTTCTTTTTTCTCAAGCTTATTTTGCTTCTGTGTTTCTTGAACTTAAGTTTTCTCTCTTTAGTTTTGCTCTAACACTCTAAATATATGAGGATATCAATATCCTTTCATCACTCAAAATGTGCCAATAAAAATAATTCATTAAAAAAGCAAAAATAATAGACAAAGAGATTTTTTTGTGACAAAATAAGCAAAGAAATAAAACAAAGGCAAAACATCTATCCTATATCATTAAGCATGAGTTGCTAAAGATCATCACAAATTCACAAGGCGCAGAACAAATAACATGAGTAGGATTAGTCGTCGCTCCATATCTCGCCAACAAATCTACAACAATGTTAGCTTCACGGGCTATCCAAACAAATTGCACCAACCAAGGTCTTTACATAAGCTCCTGGATCTTGTTAAGAATATTGACATCATCAGAATTATACCCACTAGCCAAATTATGTAAAAAGTGCAAAATATTGAGACAATCCATTTTGCACACAATATCACTCAAGCCATAATCTTAAACTAAAATCAAACCCTCTAAACAGCAAAAAGCTCACATCTGACACTAGGCTTTGGGGGACAGCTACTAGAACAACCCGAAATTCAACAACCATTAGAGTCTCTAATGACATAACCAATCCCAGCCAAGTTCAAATAAAAAAATAAACTCGTATCACAATTAACTTTAAAAGTATTACCTGCTGGAGGTTCCTACCTTATCCGGTTCTTGAAAGTTCTAAAGATTGCACTGTTTTTGGCATACCTTCTTAAATCATTAGCAGTTATCCATGCCATAGCAACAACCTTATGATCTGACCATAGATTTTCAGCATTGGAAAGATCATTACAATGATGCCTCCACACCCACCAAAGTCCTGCCCCCAGATAACTCCTCTTTACCAAGCATGACCTTCCAAAACCAAAACTCTAGAAAGGTACTTCAAACAAATCAGAAAACAAAGGATCCAACATCTCTCAAATAACTCTAGATTTCACACAATCTCTAAGACAATGCTCCATCGTTTCCTGATTCTTGTTGCATCTTGAGCACCTATCCGATTCAGATTAATGATGCTTGAACGGAAGGCATTCGCTGGGAGGACATTTTGTAAACCCAGCCACATCATAATCTTCATCTTTTTTGGAATATTAGAATACAAATCCACCACTAGTTGCTGTTACCAGTCCAATTTATTTTTTTTTCAAGAGCTAACGATAACCCTCTATAAACCTTCAACGCTATAGGCCACCAAGTCCATCCAAACTCCCAATCCTTAATTCTTGGAGGCCTAAGGCTATAGAGAAACTGTTTGATCCCATGAAGAATTGGTGTGGCAAGGATATCCACCTCCCTAACACCATTGCTCCACAAATCAGCAAAAGAAAAATTTGTTTCAGATATGTGCACATAAGAAGTAAGCTCACAAAGTTTACCAAGAAGAGTCTACTCATCATACCAAACAGATTGTTGCATATTCCCCACATTTCATCTAAATCCTTCTTTTAAAATATCATAAGTCTTAATAATCTTCTTCCAAGTAGTCGAAAGAGGAATAATGAGTGAAAATGCTATTTATTCACAATACACTTGAGTTAATATTTTTTATTGTCTAGTTTTTCTCTTTTTTTTTATTTAAGTCTAATTATTCTTTTGATTTTTATAATTTTATCAAAATTTTAATTAAATTTTTATAATTTAAAAGTTATCATTTGAATTTTGTATTAGATAAAATTTTTAATTAGATTTTTAAGCTCTTTAGAATATTTGTTTTTATATATGATATATAAAAATTATAAAATATTCTTAAAACACATATTTTACAATAATTATGTATTTTTCTAAAAGAAAAACTAATAAAAATTTAATTATAAATGTGTTTTTAATATAAGAACTTAATTATAAATTTTTAAATTATAGATACTTAATTATAAATTTAATAAAATCCAATATTCGATAAATTCATTTAATAGTTTCTTAAAATATTTGAATGTACTTGTTTACTTATGTCTTTATTAAATAACTATAGCATATTTAACTATGCACGAAATATTAATCATTTTTAAAATTAAATTAGTTCAAATATATTTTTATATGCGACAAAAAAGTACTTTTAAAATTTAAAGGTAAATTTTATCGCACTGTTATAAGATCAACTATGTTTTATGGTACGGAGTGTTGGGCGGCTAAAGGGGAGCACGAACATAAGTTGAGTGTGGCAGAGATAAAAATATTGAGATGGATGGATGGTCATACGTGATTGGATAAAATAAGGAACGAGAATATAAGAGAAAGAGTTGGAGTAGCACCCATTGTGGAAAAGATGGTAGAATCGCGTCTCAGGTGGTTTGGACATATGAGAAGAAGACCGACAGAATACCCAGTCAGGAGGGTGGATGAGATGGAAGATGGACAAGGGATGAAAGGCAGAGGAAGACCTAAGAAGACCATCCAAGAGGTGGTCAAACGAGATCTACATGTAAACGGTCTCTCTATTGACATGATACATAACAAAGCTCAATAACGCCCCCACCTAGTGGGACAAGGCTTTGTTATTGTTGTTGTTTGTTGTAAATAACTAAATATACTTTAACTGCTTTTAAATTTAATAATTTTTTAATCTTTGTATTTTTGTGAAAATAATAGCTTATATTTATCTTAAAAAAATATTACAAGAAAAATATCAAATTAAACATATTGATTAGAAATTTAGAACTGAAATTATTCTTTCCATATTTAAGAGAGAAAGAAAAATATTTAGTGGTCACATCAATAAAAAGAAAAGAAAAGCAAAGTAAAAAATAAACAAATCTCTCTTAAATTTACTCACACCAATAACAATTATTGCATTATTAACAAAAACATCATGCATCAAGAAAAAAATGTTTGGTGGTCTCGTCCATCAAAAAAAGAAAAAAAATAAAAATTGAATAGACTTCTCTAAAGTTTACTTACACCAACTGTTAGTCTCCAAAATCAAGCAATAAATATAGAAATTATAATTCAACGAAATAGTAAGAAATGATAGAAGTGTGTATTATTGAATTGAGTAAAAGAATGTAAAAGAAGAAAAAAATAAGAGTATGAGTAATCCCCTCCTTCGAGTCAGGGGTGAAAACTCCTCATATACGACTCCATATTTCACCAATTGCTTAACAAACTATGCAGGAATCTGTTCCCCATATACTCTGGAACTAACTATTGGAAAATATGATTTAGTGTGGCATATGCTATTTCTTCACATAGTTATGCGTCCACTTAGGAGCTGATTTGGGCCTAGTGCTCTTGCTTCTCATTTTTGGCCCATTGAATTCCTCATGAACAGATGCAACTATTGCTTCTTCCATTGGGTTTTTAGAAGAGATAGTAATATAACTTGGGCTAACAATCATCCCTTCCTCCAAAATGACCTTGCCCTCAAGGTCAATCTCTAGAAACATAAGTTGCAGTTCTTGAATATCAACCTAAGTGGCTTCCTCAAGTGCGATCCCTTCCCAATCAACTAACACTTGAGTTTGCAGTCCCTCCACACCAGTGACTATTCGGCATGCCAGAATCTCCATGAAGCATGGTTGCAGCGAAGACGGTAGTTCAGCAGCTGCTTGTCTCTGACAACACTGTCCCATGGAATTCCTTAAGCACAGAGACGTGGAAGACTAGATGTAAAGCCCAACCCGGCGATAACTCCAACTGGTAACCCACACGCCCCACTCTTTGAATTACTTTATAGGGATTGTAAAACCTCTTATGGAGTTTGCTATAACTAGGCTGCACTGTTAGAGATTTTTGCCTGTAAGGTTTAACCCATAAGAGAACCCAATCACCAATTTCAAAGTTCTCCCTTCTGTGTTGATTGGACTGTTTCTTCATTTTATCTTGAGCTAATTGAAGAAAGTAATGCAACTTCCTATTCAATGCCTCTTTGACCCTCAAAAAGTTATCAACTTCCATCACCAAAGTGGTCCCAGAATGTATCCAGGTAGCGGCTACACAGGGAATCCATGGAGGGCTTCATGAGGCGACATATCAATTGCCAAATGATAAGACCCATTATAACAGAATTCAACCCATGATAAATAGGACGCCCACTGTTTAGAACAGGAGTGATTAAAGACCTTTAAATACTGTTCCAAAGTGCGGTTGACAACCTCTGATTTTCCATCGACTTGTGGATGATAGGCAGCAGTATAGTGAAACTTAGTTCCACTAAGTTCAAAAAATGTTTCCAGAATCGACTCAAAAACAAGGAATCATGGTTTGAAATGATGGTAAGAGAAAATTCATACAATTTGACCACACTGTTAATGAATACCCGAGATGCTTCCTTAGCCATAAAGCCAGGCTTTAGTGCACTGAAATAACCCACCTTGCTAAAACGGTCCACCACAACTAGAATTACCGTAAAATTTGCAGATTTAAGTAATTGAATGATGAAGTCTATAGTAATATCAGTCCAAGATCGCACTGGAATTAGGAGTAGTTGCAATAAGACTTAGGTTTAGATGAAACATATTTAGTGACTTGGCACTATTGACATTTCTCCACAAGGTGGTGGACTGTTGTCCGCATTTCTGGCCAAATAAATAGCTTTCCTAAAACCTTGTAGGTATTTAGAATACCCTTGTTGATGCCTTTATAGATGAGTTAAAATCATAGAGACGGAGTTTTCTTAACCCATTGAAATCTGGCACCGAAAGTCTACCTTGGTATAACAACAACCTTTCCCTCATAGTGTAATATGTCCCCAACTTTCCCTCTTGCAGCTGCTGTTGCAACTCCAACATCCTAGGATCCTCTTTATTAGCAAAAATCAAAGAGTCCATGAGGGTGTTTCGAACTGAAGAGAGGCTGTTAAGCGCTGGTGGAACAGCCTCCTTGCTCTGCCATGAAAAAGAGTCAGCCACTTGATTCATTTTTTCCAGACGATATTCAATATCAAAGTCATATCCCAGTAATCTCACCAAATAGTACTATTGTTCTGGGGTCAAAATCACTTGAGTCATGAGCTCTTTCAACCCTTGGTGATATGTTTTTACTCGGAATTTACGCCCGAGAAGATAATACCGCCATGTCGCAATAGCCTAAGTAATGGCATAGAGTTCTCGAACATAGGCTGAACTCACTGCTAGTTTGGAACTCAACTTCTTGCTAAAGTAAGTCACTGGGTGCCCCTCCTGTATTAGGACCACTCAAATTCCCGTGTTAGAGGCATTGATTTCCACTGTAAAAGGCTTAGAGAAGTCCAGCAAGCCTAGCACGGATGTTTGCATCATTGTAGTTTTCAACATCTCAAATGTAGCGTCTGCATCCAGCCCCCAATGAAAATTATTTTTCTTTAATAGCTCAGTTAAGGGTTGCGCCAGCTGGGCATACCTTGCAACAAACTTTTGATAATACCCGGTTAGTCCAAGAAATCTTCTTAGTTGCTTGAGATTAGTAGGTTTTGGCCATGCTTGAATGGCAACTAGGGGTGACATGACACGGCCCAGTCTAAAGATTCGGTCCGAACTTGAATACTTTAGGGCTAATTTGGTGTGATTTCACTGGATAAGGGTCTCAAAAATATACTCAGTCATTATTTAGGGTTAGATCTGGGTCAAGGCGAACCCGGCTTCACCCAACCTATGTGCACCATAGGGGGACTAAAAAAGGATATATATTTTAAATTAATTCCAATATTATGTTATATTAATTATAAGCTTATTGTTTTATTTTTAATCACATTTGTTGAATTAGGAAATAGATCAAAAAAGCATGAAATTAGAATTTATGGACAAATTCAAGTTCAAGTATGGTTATTAACTTCTCTGTAACAAGTATTTTTTTTCTTCTTTATAAATGAGTGCATCATAATTTTTTGACATAAAATTTATCAAGGTTCAGACTTCACCTGGTCGAGACCCGGTTTTAGTGAGGCCCAAAAGTAGTATGATTTTACCGGGTCTAGGGTGGGGTAAGGGTCTCAAAAATAGCCCCGGTAGGGTCAGGTACGGGTCAAGGCAAATCCAATTTCACCTGACCCCATGTGCACCCCTAATAACAGCTATCTTAGACGATTCAACTTTTACGCCTTCCTCACACACAACGTGCCCTAAATACTCCACTTGTCGTTGCCTAAATGTACACTAGACATTTTAGCAAAAAAACTTGTTTTGAGCAAGAGTTTCAAGTGCAAGAGTCAAGTGTGAGATGTGCTCCACTCATGAACTACTATAGATCAAAATATCCTAAAAAAAAACAGCAATAAACTTTCTCGAATAAGGTTTAAAAGTTTGGTTCATTGTTGCTTGAAAAGTTGAGGGTACATTCGTAAGGCCAAAGGGCATCTCCATAAACTCATAGTGATCGGAATGAGTACAGAAAGCTGTCATGGGAATGGCGTTCGTATCCGAATCTGATGATATCCAGACCGTAGGTCAATCTTGGAAAAATATTCTGTACCAAAGAGTTCATCTAGTATCTCCTCGATTGTGGAAATAGAAAATTTATCCTTTACAGTTATATCATTAAGTGGCCAATAGTTAACATAAGCGTCAGCTACCTTGTTTCTTCCTTACTAATAGAACAGGGCTGGAAAAAGAGCTTTAACTCTCCCTTATCACTCTGAGTTCCAACATCTTAAAAACCAATCTTTCAATCTTTAATTTTTTGAAATGAGGGTACTTGTAAGGTCTCATATTAATCGGTTGTGAACCAGGTAGTAAGTTGATGTTGTGATCAACATCCCGCTGCGGAGGCAGCTGTTTAAGCTCTTCAAAAACCACCTGACACCTATCGAGGACCTCTTGTACCTCATGTGGGGGCTGGGCATCCGGCTCCGCGGAAGTTGCACCTTCCTCGAGTAACTTTAAATAATAGAAGGTCGCAGCGGCTTCTGTGTGAACCATCTTGTAGGTTTTTGAGACATTCAGGTTGCAACAAGCATTTTCCTTGCAACTTAATAGAATGGCTATCGACTGTAAACTCCATAGTAAGCAGCCTGTAGTGAGTAGTGACATATCCAAGACACAATTAACCAATAAGCTCCTTGTAACTCCAAAATATGTGTCCACAGTGAATTGGAATCCTTGCATTACCAAATAAATTCCCTCACATTGGGCCTAGCACCCGATTACATCTCCATTCCCCACCATAACCTGTAACGAGGTAGCTTGCTGAACTGGTAACTTCAATTTCTTAGCAATGTTAACCTTCATAAAACTGTGGGTGCTACCCCATCAATTAACACCATCAAGATTTGCTCTTTATAGATTCTTTTTAGTCAAAAGGTTGTAGGCTGGTACTATCCCACCATGGCACTAAAACTGATTTTCGGCTGTACTAGCTGCACCATAATAGAGCTTATAGGTTCCTCTTATTCCACCAACTCTGGGTTTAGTTTTTACAAAATCTCTTCTATATCCTCATTCCCAATTAGGAGATAACAAAACGAGACAATGGTGTCCAAGTGAGAACTTATCATCACAATAGTAACAACTAACAAAGTCCCTTCTCCCTGTTTGTCTTGATCTTAGAGGCAGATAATCTCTTGAAAGGAGTGTGGGTAGTGGTAAAGACCTTAACAGGTGGGTTGATATTTTTTGTGGTAAGATTTTTATTTTGTTGGCTTATGATCAATGGATGGTATGGAATTCTTTTATAATTATTCTCTGTAGCTTGGTGTTTTTATTTATGTAGTTTGGCTAGTTACACTGCAGTGGAATATATAGTTGGTTTAGCCAATAATAATTCACATTTCAAATAGTCTTGTAATCCAGCCGTGACTAAGGAGATTAGCCATTTCTCACTTAAACATGTGACCTGATTAGATAAATCTTCAAATTGATTGTGGTACTCAGCAACAGTAGTGTTCTGTTTCAATTCTTTCAAAGCTACTTTAGGGTCATAAAACAAATTCTACCTAAAATGGAATTGTAATGCATCTAAGAATGAATTTAATTGTATGAAATGTTATTATTAGCCCCTGATATATACCATGTGTATGCAGGATCAGTTAGGTGGAAGAAAACCATACGCACACGCATATCCATGGGCACATCATACCATTTAAAGTATTCCCGTACTTTGAATATCCATTCATCAACTCCTTCACCATCAAATAGAGGGAGTTCAACCTTGATACATTTCACAAGTGGTCTGTTGTCGGTTATACGAAGGACATTTTCTGGCATGAATGAGCGGCTGGCTAGCTCGAACTCTGGCTTTTTCATCTCCAGAGCCTCTTTTAGTAAGCTACGGATCTCTTGCAGCGATTCTTCCATTGCAACCACGCGATTGTTGGTAGCTGTGACGCGACTGCCGATCTCAATTTGGTCACACTAAAGGGTAGTAATCTCCTCCCGAGAGCAACTGATTCAGTAGAATCCACCATGGCAGAAATTCTCAATAAAAGCACCAAATGTTAGTCTCCAAAATCAAATGATGAATATAGAAATTATAATGCAATAAAATAGTAAGAATTGATAGAAGTGTGTATTATTGAATTGAGTAAAAAAGTGTAAAAGAAAAAAAAGAAAGGAGTACGGATAATTCTCTCCTTCGAGTCAGGGGTGGAAATTCCTCGTATACGACTCCATATTTCACCAATTGCTTAACAAACTATGTAGGAATCTCTCTCATATACTCTATAACTAACTATTGAAAAATATGATTCAGTATAGTATAAACTATTTCTTCATGTAATCCTGCATCCACTTAGGAATTGATTTGGATCTAATACTGTTGTTTCTCATTTCTGGCTTATTGATTTTTTCTTAAACCGTTCCAACTATTACTTTTTCTATTGGGCTTATAACAGAAGCAATAATATCACTTTTAAGCTAATACCAATAATAATTATTAAATTAACAACATCTATTTATAAGCGATTTTTTTCTCATATAATAAGAAACTTTTTATTCTAAGTGATAAATTTAATTAATAAAAAATATTTACAAGATTAAACGTCCAAAATTCAAAAATAAATAAATAGAGAATAGCATTTCCATGGCTATCAAATATTTTTTAGCCTTTTTTCATCTATATCAAAATTTGAGAAATTATTTTGATAATTTTAGTTTTTAGATAGATAAAGTTAACCAACATAATTGGATATGGTAAATAAGCAAGATTTATATTTTGTCTAAAAATCACATGTCAATTTATTATTGAAAGATTATCTTTAAAAATTAAATTAATTTTTATTTGTTTGATGATAACACATGTTATAAATTATAAGTCCGTATTTTTTTTAAATTTTATGAAAATAAAAAGAAAATAAAAATAAAAATAAAAAAATATTTAAAATAAAAATACAAATTAAACACAATTTAAATTTACATAATGACGATTTTGACCCTTATAAACTCTCTCTCTCTCATTCTCTCTCATTCTCTCTCTCTCAGCAGCTAACAAGAAACAAACAAAAGCTCTTTAAAAAATAATCTTTTTTTCATGGAATTTGGGAAACAAAGCATTCATTCATTCATTTATTCATTCAAAGTCTCTCTTTTCACTTTGAGTTTGCATCATCATCATCATCATTATCTAACTTCTACTTCTTCTTCTTCTTCTTCTTCTTCAAGTACAACACCACCACTGGTAAAAAAGTCTCTCCCTTTCTTCTCTCTGATATTATTGTTATTATTATTTGGTTAAGCTTTTTGAAGATTATTTATCAATAATAATAGCTTACTATACTTTATTTTCTTTATGAAACAGGCTTTGATTGATTATATATGAATGAATCTCCATGGATTGTGTTTTTGCCTCCATTGAGTCCTCTGTCTTCACCTGACACACTCTTCACATTCATTATCTTAACCCATTTTCCATTTCACGTGCTCCCTTCTGACACTTCTTTTCTACTCTCTTTCTTTCTTTTTTTTCCTTTTCCCCTTTAATCTTTTTCTTATAATTATTGTCTCACTGATTGCAAAAAATAATTTAAAAAAAAGGGTCTTGCTTCAGCTTCAGTAGGGATAATAGTATTATAGACAGTAGTAACTATTACTTACTTGTGTTTTGTTCTTTTTGAAGGCTCTTCAATGGTGTTCCTTCTTTTTGTTAACTTTACTCCACTGCTGAAGTAGTAGCTATTGCAAGTTGAGACTTTTTTTTCTTTTTTTTCTGTTTTGAGTTTGAGTCAGAGTCTGGTACAGTGTTTTTAACTGCATCAATTGAGGTGGTTATACTTGCACTCTTTGTGTTTGTGTAATTGCCTCTGTGTGTGTGTGTGTGTGTGTGTGTGTGGCTGTGTGCTTATTCATGTTATGGAGTCTTGGAGTTATGTTTCTGAAGAGAAGGGTTATGTCTCAAACGATGCAATTTCCCCTCCCAACACTCTTGGGAGGAACAGCAAAGGTTCCTTCTTGGGTTGGGAACTGAAAACCCCAGGTGGTTTTTCCCTTGAGAATCAAGGTTTTGAGGAATTGGGGTTCCCAGGGATGAAACAATTGCCCCAAGATCCTAATCCAATTGGTAGTGTTCATAGCAGAAAGATTGATAATGACCCTGCTATGGCTACCCCAAACGCATTCTCTTCAAGAGATGATTTCAATTCCAAGATTTCAGACTCTTTGGGGGACTCTAATGGTGGTGGCCGTGATTCACTTATTGACTTGAAGCTTGGTAGGTTTCCTGATCATGGTGATGTTGGTGTGGCGGCGCCAGCATTCTCCAAAGGGGCCCCTATTTTGTCGTCATCGGAGTCGTCCACGCCGCCGAAGAGGGTTCGAGCTTCTGGGATTCACTCTCAGACAGCATACTGCCAGGTCTATGGATGTAACAAGGATCTGAGTGGTTGCAAGGACTACCATAAGAGGCACAAAGTTTGTGAGGTTCATTCCAAGACTTCCAAAGTTATTGTCAATGGTATTGAACAAAGGTTTTGTCAGCAATGTAGTAGGTAGGCTGGTCAAGCTTTTCTTTTACATCTTTTGAATTTGTTGGCTCTTTTTTGTCTCCTAATTACATGTCATGTGTGTTTAAGAAGCTTTTATCTGCTCTTTTTAGCTTTTCATCCAAATTCTCTTCCTGTCTTTAGCTATGTTCTTCAAATCTGCATTATTATTTGGAGGGAAATAAAAATGGGGATTTGTTCTCACCAATTGTCTTATAGTCCAATTTAGGTGCTACTTTGTTTTCTGAAAAGGAAGAAACCACACTCTATGAATATTCTTACTAGGGGTGAGTTTTGTATGTTGGTAAAATTGGGGGAGAAACTTTAATGGATGAGATTTGTGTGCAATTGTACACATAATTCGCATCCATGAAAATCGCTGCATAACTTTTCCTTCGCCAAAATTTCTGCTTTGAGTTTTCTAAAAAAGGACAAAGTTTTGAAATAAGAAGCTTTAATATTATGATATATAGCGCTCCTGTAATGTTTAGCTTACTATCCAGGTTTCATTTGCTGGCTGAATTTGATGATGGTAAGCGTAGCTGTCGTAAACGCCTTGCAGGCCATAACGAGCGGCGGAGAAAACCACAAGTTGGTATTCACTCTGGAAAGCCTGGGAGGTTGCTTCAGCCATATGGTGGTAATAACATGTTCTGAATTCCTTCATTATAAGAACACTTTTCTCCCTCTCTAACATTAACCTTCCTATTTCTGCATGCATATTCATTGATTACTTTATTAATTCATATTTTGCCTTTTCAACAGCTTTCTCTAATATGTCCATTCAGTGAAAAAGTAAAAATGAGTAAACCTTTGTTCACTATTAAGGAAATGTAGGCTAAGGTTTCCCAAGTTTCTATCTGATACTACGATCTTAATTTTCTATATTGACTGATGAGCTGCTTCATTTTCTGAGTTGTTCATAACCAAAATCTGGCTCGTGACATTTTCGATAACTAATTCTCTAATCCTAACTTTTACTTTAATTCGGCAGTCATCTTTTATTCTTAAATTTACTTGATCTGTAAATTTCTTAGAGATCCTGTGGTGCTTTTGCAGAAAGCAGATTCCAGGGAAACATGCTAACATCAGCATCTTTCATCTGCCAAGAGATACTCCCGGCTGGGGCCTTATCTTCTGAGAGATATGGAACAAGTGACTGGTGGAGACCTATAAAAACCGAAGGCGGCGCTGGTTTTAGGCATCTTTCTTCTGTTCCTATCTCTAATGGACACCCTCAGTCACGACCTCTGTTTCCTTCATATAATGAGAAGCAATTTCCCTTTCTTCATGAAAATAATGATGCTACATCTGCTGGGGGTAGCATCTTCTGTGAAAATAATAGCTCATATCCACCTGCCATAGGAGGGCCGAACTCGGGGTCACAATCATTATTCCAGGACACGTCCATAGGAGGTGAGGACTTCAATGTTTTCGATACAGAATCGGCTGTTCAAGGACTATCGGGAATTTCAGACTCTGGTTGTGCTCTCTCTCTTCTGTCATCTCAATCACAAAACTCTTCAAGCCAGTCATCTGGAATTCCCATGGCTCGCTCAATGGTCATTCGGAGCAGCCATAGCAGTAGCCATTATGCCATGAGCCAGGTCTCTGAAAAGATGATAGGAATAACTTCGCAAGCTTCGAGTGGAGTCTCCGATAGGTTTCCATCTGAGTTGAATCCTGCAGATGGAAGTCCTCTTAGCTCTGTGCTGATATCTGACACCAATGACATTGTCAACTTTGAAATGGCAGATGGAATATTCCATGGTTCAGATTTTGTGAATGTGAAAGATCGTCTCTCATGTGATGATGTCCCGACTATCGACTTGCTTCAACTGTCTTCGCAGCTTCAGCGAGTTGAGAGTGAGAGACAATCCTTGCAGGTGAAGCAAGAAAATGATTCATCAGTCTCTCTCCGGATTACTTAAGTTCCTTTCAAGAAGGTACTTTTCCCCTTTCATATTGATCGTCGAATTGTCTCTCTATGCAGTATACTTTAGCAGTTAACCTGCGGAGAAAATGCAACTTGGCATAGCTCATATTCACTACTTAATAGCTTAAGATCATGTTTCTTCCAAACCAAATCAATCATTGTTATTCTTTTAAGGGGAATAAAGTCTCATGTTATTGAGCTCATTGATAAGTTGAGTCTCAAATGGAAAATGTGTTGCTCGCTCCGTCTGCCTTAAGTGTCATTTCTGGTATGTCTCAGATAGAATCGAAATACATTCCAGAAATGACACTTCAAAACAGACCGAGGAAGTACCACTCAGAAGTTAGAACCAAAAGATATCTCTGGCTAATCTTAATTGTTTTTCAAAAAATAATCAGATCAGTTTTTGAAAAACAAAATCCTGATTTTTTAAAAAAAATTAAGCTAATTTTTATAGAAACATGCAATGAGAATATAGTTTTTGCTGTTTCCATGCAATCTGAATATCTTAACTAAATATTGATACAGGAAACAGTTGTGATTGTGCAGCATGTGATCAAAGAGTCAAAGACACAGAAAGACAGCAATGGCAGTACAAGTGCCTACCATAACTCAACTATTTATTTGGACAGAATAGTCCTTCTCAGTCTGAAAATATATATATGTAACCAATAACAATGTGAATATGTAATAAATAAACCAAAGAAGCCTGAGATGTATCAAATTAAAGTGTGCCTTCTCAATCCAGGCACACTTGAATTTCTTCATGATTATTAGTTTCTGTATGAATCTAATTTTTGCTCTTAGTAGTGACATTAGGTGGACACATAACGACACACAACAATAGATGTAAAATTGGTTTTTAATGATAAGGTGTGTATGTCTCTATTAGTGTTTTTGCAGTCAAACAAATTATATGTATTTATGGATATCTATGTATGTGTTTGTGTTTTTATTATGTTGAGACAACAAATAAACACAACCTTAGCCATAAGTCCATTACAATGATGGTCATAAAATAAAGTGGAAATATTTCAATTTTTTTTTTCTTAAATTGATTCTGTATGGTGTCATGGTGTGAGATCACACATTGAGAGGATTAATGTTCCAAATAAAGCACTAGTCACTAGAATCAAGCAGAGAGGGAGGAAAAAAACAAAAAACAATGAGTCATGATCTTGTTTTCTTTAAGCCAAACAATAATGCTAACCATGAACATCTAATTGGAAAAATCTGAAGAAAGTTTCTTACACACAACTAGACACTTCAGTTCAAATCTTGTGAAAGAGTTTTATTGTATTATTATAGGGAAATAATGGTATATATTCTATGTCAATGTTCAGCAATAATTTTATCAAGGTAGTTTCTGTCGGTTGACAAAGGCACGGCTAGATAAAATAAAATAAAGAAGGACAAATGCAAAGCATTCATTTACTTTATTAAATACATATATGCTTTAAATTGTCAATGAGGCATCAAGGTCGTTGTAGTATAGTGGTGAGTATTCCCGCCTGTCACGCGGGTGACCCGGGTTCGATCCCCGGCAACGGCGTTCCTTTTAGTATTCTAAGGCTCTGGGCTTTTTTTGGGGACATTTTACTAGTGTAAATTGTAATGGACTCCTACGGCAATAATTAGGTTTCGGTAGCATAAGATGGCCGACATCTATGCTATTAAAAATAAATGAAAAATACAGATTATTAGTTATACCTCCAGTTTATGGGTTGTATTATCAATCAAATGTTCATGTTGATATTACATTCTACCATGAGAGAAAATGATACACCTATTTCAATTGATCAATCTCAAATTAAAGAAAAAAAAAAAAGAAATAGCCCTCCTGCTGCAGATATAATACTTAAAATTGAGGCATTTGCATTTTTCGGAGTTTTTGGTTGGACTAACTAAATGTTAAATAATCTGTTTAGATAATGTTTTGAATGATCGTACACCAAAAAGTAAATTCCATTAATATCGGTAACACTTGTATTATGAGACATTGTCATATACAATTTTCGGTAAAAGGCAAAAATACAATAAAATTTAACCTTAGAAATATCAAAGAAATATAAATTTGTTAATAAACTACAAGAGCATGCAAGTACTGTTCTTCAGGTCATTGGTGTATGAGGTCCAATTTGGTCTCCACCTATGTTATAGTATTTAGCAGCAGCAAGTAATACAAAACTGGCAACACTAATTTTAACCAAAGACATAGGATTGAACCCATTCTTTTTGCTCCTATCTGATTCCATATCTGAATCAAAATGTCTAGGAAAAGCTTGAGATGAGGTCTTCATAAAAGATGAGTATGAATTAATTTCAGCTTTTGTTAATGCGGGGTTTACAGAATCTTTCACTATCTGGAAATGACGATCACATACAACGGTGGCGGATATGTCTTCCCTTAGAGCCACAATTCCAGCTTCCCTGCATAACCCCTCCAGTTCAGCTCCTGTAAAGAGTTCAGTGTCTTCTGCTAGTCGTCTGAGATTGACGTCACTCGCTGTTTTCATATTACGCGTATGGACACAAAGTATCTCATATCGAGCCTCCAAATCAGGCGGTGGCACATAAAGAACCTGCCATTGCAGATACATAAATCAATGAGAGAATATCTTGACGACCCTCTTCAAGTTGCTATCAGTGTCAACAGTTTGAGAATACTTCTTTTTTTAATGAAGTAAAGTTGCTGATTTCATGAAATTCTTTCATCATTTTGCATTGTACACACGCTTGTATCTTCCAACTGTGTATGATTCAGCTACAGACATGAGTTTAATTGTAATGATACAAATACGATTCTAAATACAACATCATACCAGATCAAAACGTCCTGGACGCATGAGTGCAGCGTCAATCGCATAAGGGCGATTTGTTGCTGCCAGAACAAGAATTCCCTGGAAACAGAAATTACAGAGATATACTTAAATGGAAATGCGCTTACTACCAATCTCTTGAATCCAGTCTTATGCTTACTTCTTTTTTTTATTTAATTTGAAACAGTTAAGTTGTTTTTGTGACTTCAAGCTCACAGATTCAAACCGAGAAATCAATTATTGATGCAATTATACCCTTTGGGTGCATCCCGTTTCCTGTACTTGCTAACTCAGGTTGCTTGAGCATTGAGCTTTCTTTTTTTATTTTTTTTATTTATTATCATTTTGATAAAAGAATCTAAGGTATAAAAAGAATATTTAAATTAAAAAAAAAAAGAAACACGAGTATGAGACTAAAATGTCCTCCCTATAGCCAACAGCAACGAGACATATGGTAAACTTACTTTAGCTTCTTCTAAGCCATCAATCTCAGTCAACAAAGTGGATAAAAGCCTCTCACCAACTGTCGCACTATTGCTTGAACTATCACCTCTGCAATTAGGAGATAAATTACGAAAATAACTCATTATGCACTCTAAGCATAACAAAAAAGACACCAAACAAATTTTTTGTACAGGGTGGTAGATGTTAAATCCAATATTGAGCTTTAAAAGCACCAAATGTTAAACATAAAACATACCAAAGCGCAAAAACATTTTAGAGTTCAATGCAATCAACATTACAGGAGGGTAGATGTTAAATGCAATGGGGCTGATCACTGAGATCCACCTCAGAGGAGCTGTTCAGCATAACAAATTTGTGCAGAGCAACATTTTCTTTCAGCCAAAACAATTTAAAATTGATTATGATATGATTTCAGAATAAGATGCATGGAAACATGTCAATGATTCTTGGCATGACCTCCCACATGCATTTAATCCTCATACAAAGAAAAATGGTTACTTACCGTTTTGTAGCTACAACATCAGCCTCATCAAAGAATATTATACTGGGTGCCGCGAGTCGGGCTCTCTGAAATGTGTTACGGAGCAAAGCTTCCCCCTCTCCAACATACATTGAATACAATTCTGCACCACTAGTTCAGCATTTATTACTTCAAAATTTGTCCATAATTTGGAAATCAGAGTTAAGATGGTATTTCCAAAACTGAAATCAGAGATAAGGATGTTGTAGAACTGCAACATATTTCCAAAACAGTAATGCTAGGGAGACAAAAAAGCAGCCAGAACTTATCTTATTTACAATAATTAATTGTTGCAATAAGACAAGTTCTGGCTGTTTTTGGTTATCAAACATTTCCGTTTCCAAAAGAACAGCCAAATATATGGTTGGATTACTTTATTCATTTATGAAAGAATATATATTTGACATAAAATGTGTTTCTTACCTCAGAGCATGGCACACTCTTGTTTTGCCTCAAAACAAGGATTGTTCAGTTTAAGTTCTTATCAACAAGTGGGTGTAACTGAACCCAGCAATGGGAATCCACAGGAAAAATATATTTCAGCCAAACTTTTTTTTTTTTGGATTTCAAACCAAAGTTATCACTTTTGCAAGGCAAGCATGATTATACAAGTCTTCTAGGAAAACAAGTATGCTAGCATAATTTAGATTCTCAAGCTGAAAA
The DNA here is from genome assembly GCF_000817695.3 of Arachis duranensis. Taxonomy (NCBI): domain Eukaryota; kingdom Viridiplantae; phylum Streptophyta; class Magnoliopsida; order Fabales; family Fabaceae; genus Arachis; species Arachis duranensis. Next base: position 94,225,639 of record NC_029781.3, read on the forward strand.
CAACAGCATCATATTTGGGAGAATATATGAACAACTTGTGTGTGGAATTTGTCAAGCATCAAGACAATAACATGTCCCTATACAAGGAGATTTGTGGTTTTTTTTTTTCTGAAATGACACTCTGATACTGTGATTCCTAAGGAGAGGAAGAGAAAATCATTCCTTCTTAGGCATAAAATTAAGTAATAATCAATCCAAGACTTATATACTGAATACCACAAGAATAAACCCTATGTAGAAAATTAAATTATTCAAACCTCAAAGAAAAGAAAGAAGCTTGGGCAGCATGAGCAGCAGCTTTAGCAAGGGTTGTTTTTGAGCATCCTGGAGGTCCATGGAGAAGAATTCCACGTACGGGAGATATTCCCAATCTTGAAAATGCATCAGAATGCTTAATAGGCCATTCGACAGCTTGCTGAAGTTTTTTCTGCACAAGGATAATTATAAACATGAATAATCTTGAGTTTCTCAATGTAAAATCAAATGTAAGGTTTACAAACCTTCAAATCTTTTAATCCCCCAATGTCTTCCCAAGTCACTTTGGGAACTTCAACAGTAACACCTCTTGTTATACTTGGACCAACAATGGACCTTGCATTTTGCCAATCTTCCATTGTTAAACTGAAATTAATAGCATCTTCATTTGTATTTGACCTTTTAATTGCAAACATGGTAGCTTCACGACACAATGCCTCCAAATCAGCTCCAACATATCCATTGCATGATGCAGCAATAATTTTTATGTCAACACTGGGATCCAATGGAATCTTTTTTGTATACAGCTGGAAAAAAGTAAAAATAAGGAACAAATATATTCACGCTCTGAAATACTTACCAAACAAGAATTCTAGGTAGCAAGCATAATGATAGAAGGCAAACTGAAGGATTGCTTTCTTGCTAAGTAATTGGTGTTAGAAACTATGGTTACCAGGAAAAAGAATGAAGAGTAACATTATTATCCACAACCAAACCATCCCAAATGTTTAAGTTGGCAGGAGACTTTTTCTTTTCCTTTTTTTAATATTACATTTTTTTTTATATGATTACATTAAGTTTATCAAGATGCAAAGATATCCATACCAAAAGCTAGGCGGATAGGAGAAAATATTTCCAAGAACATCACGATAAAGAATAAAGCTGCCAATAAAATATATCTTTCCAATCTTTCAACATATCAAAGAAACAAATTCCTCTAGAAACAGATAATGCGCTTTCAGATCCCTCAAGAAGGGCCAAACACCAAACCTTGTCCCACAAAACTTGCTTCTTTAAGAAATATTGTTGAATTTATGAGAATAATGGTCCAAACAAATACTCTAAAAACAAGCTTATATAGCACATTTTGACAAAAAATCTCTTTCTTCCTTTTGCCTGAGACCAGTAAAACCACTCAACAGTAGACAGGAACTGATTGAACTACTAAGGTATAGAGCACACCCAACAGTCACCAAAGAAATTCCATAAGGATTCAGGTTGCAGCTAACGAGTCATGAATGGTTTTATATCTATTAATATATCCCTCATGAATTCCCAAATCATCTTAATAGTGCATAAATGTTTCCCTGTCTCTAACAATTACCTTAAGAATTTGAAAGCGATCTTCTTCATTTGGGACAGTAACTTCAATTTCAGCATCAAAACGTCCGGATCTTCTTAGAGCGGGGTCAATTGCATCCACTCTGTCTATGCAGAAACCAGACACACCAAATTCAATGGAGAGAAAGTGAATAAATAACCAGCAACTAAGCACCAAAAAAGCAAAGAATAGAGAATCAAAGATATGAAAGACTATCACATGACTGAAAACCAGTCTTAATAATATACATGCATCCCCTGTAATTTCTGTTTCTTCTTTAGTTCTTTTCCTTCTGATATAATACAATTTTCATTTTCATGAAGTAATAAATAATCTACTGGAAGATGAAAGACAACCTGTTAGTTGATGCAACCACAACGACTCCTGCTGTAGAAGAAGTAGGTTTATTAGAGTCCATGAGTGTAAAGAGTTGTGAGGCAACTCGGACATCTTGCTCCCTTCTGCATGTAGACAATTTGATTAATGGCCTCCACATATATCTTTATATATTCAAAAGAATTCACTAAAGAAACAGTACTACATATTTCATTCATAATATTTCAGGATCTTAAAATTTTATCTAGCCAACATAGTAAAAGTCTTAATCAAACTAATTGAAATCAAAATACACAATGAGCCATTCATATGGGAAAAAATTGCCGTGCCCCATTGATTACAAAAAGAGAAGAAAGGAAATTAAAACATAGTGATTGATAAAGACTTCGAAAGAAGTATAGTTTCATCATTCAAATGGTATCAAAATGAAATTTATGAACTAGTTAACTATTCTACAGAACAAAAATATATCATTCTAACTCACATCAATGTAAAAAATTGGGGCGATATTTAACTGACTGAAAAAAAAAATCACGACTAGCTAAAAGATAATAACGAATTCAATGGACATATACTATAAACAGACTCAAGAGTTCACTGTTAAAATCCAGTATCATATAATATTGCATTCAATAGTAAATTGATCTTTAAATTAAGTAAGACCTAAGACAAATCACAGTAATATTCATCACAAAAGTCGTCAACTGTCACATACTTAGAATCTCGACGGGGACAGAGTGCATCTATTTCATCTATAAAGATAACTGATGACTTGCCCAAAGCTACTTGAGATGCTGCCTCAGCAAAAGCCTCTCGGAGAATTTTCTCACTTTCACCGGCATGTGCTCTGTGCACCATGTGCGGACTGCAGAGGACATAAACAGACAAGCAACCAACTCAGATCAAAGAATTTTGATACCAAAACCCACGAACCTGTAAATCCAAGACAGGTACCTAATAATTTTCAAATGCGCCCCACATTCCCGAACCACTGCTCGAACCAAACTCGTCTGCAATTGGGCACACATTCAGGCATATATAAATAGCAAATTCTAAATTTATCATGCAAAGCAAAATGCTAAGTTTGACTTATAGCGCAACTATATTATATTAGGACATCGCAAAAACATGTTATTTACACCGAAGTAGTCCCTGACAAAAGATAGACGCAACAAACTTGAATAAAGTTTAAATTAGGAAACCCCCAAGCTGAAACTGTTGCTCATATAAACTAGAGAGAAAATCCAACGGAAGAAAGTAATTCATTGGCTCAAACTATAAACACTCTTTTACAATTTTCATAGCAAACTCTGTCAACAATAGATCACACAAAAGAAGCAAGAAACAATATCTATTATTAATATCAATAGAGCTCTCACAAACTCAAATCCAAGTTGTAGAATCAATAAATGTCTCATGGATGGTTAGAAAAAAGAAAAGAAAACTGTGAATAAAGGAGGGAAATGAAAAGAAGTGAACTTTGAGGCCAAGGCTCTGCGCTTGTCGAGAAAATAGGCGCGGGAAGATGATGATTTCTCTGAGTGCTTGAAGAGCTTGGGCATTGCCACCAATGGCTTCCTCAGCACTCCACTGGTTGTTGCTGCTACTTTCCATCTCAGAAACTATGTCAACAAATATTAACAATTTAGGGTAGGGGCATCAAAGTTGAAAATATATGAAAATTTCACACAGCAATTTAGTTATGTATCAGTATTTTCACCAATTATCAACTAATTGTGGACTAAATTAGTTAGCCATATATTTCAACCGTAAAAATCCTAGAATTCTCAACAAATTCAATTCAATTTAAAGGTCCATTTTTCATCTCAGCAGAAAAAAGAAAAGGCTGTCACATTACACTAAATTCACATCGTCAAATTTTCATTTTTATTTTTTATTTTTTTTCCTTACCATGTTATTCTGCCATAGACTTATAACCTTTGACGCACAGAGAAAACGTTCTCTTCTGACCAAAAAGAGCCCCACAACAAAACTTTTAAAAGAAATCTTTTTTAACTTCCTTTGTTATGCAGTCATAGTTCCCTCGTTCTTATACCCAAAATATATTCTTCCCTCCCAACTTTTCTGATTCTTCTTCTACATATTTACCAACTCCGATCAACTAATTTAATAAAAAAAAAGTAAATATGAAAGAAATAAAAACGGCTCACCAGATTGAACGGAATACGCAGAGAAAGCGAGAGAGGAATAGAGCGCCGCCGCGAAATGAAACAGAAATCGCGCGAGGGTTTTGTGTTTTGAATTTTTGATAACGAAGAAATGGGGTTATGACTTTGAATTATCAACATTAAAATAAAATTTTATAATTAACGTTAGCAACAAGGTCGTTGTAGTATAGTGGTGAGTATTCCCGCCTGTCACGCGGGTGACCCGGGTTCGATCCCCGGCAACGGCGTTCATTTTGAATCTTTTCTTGGGATCATTTTTTTGAAAGGTCTTGGATCATTACATGAGGCCTTTTATTTTATTGGGCTCAGGCCCGTTTTCCAAGGGGACCCAGAAGTCGGGTCTTCTATATTTCACTTAATTGTAGGAATAAAGGTGGAATAAACGATGAGTAGTAGCCGCAAATTCAAATAATGACCTTAATTAGTAGGTGCCGTCTTACCACAAAATGATGATTGTCCAAATGAATATGATCAGATTTGCAATTTGTTAATGGCATATATCAGCTTTTGTTTTGAGCATTGGCATTGGTTTGCTGGCTTGGGCGGCACAAAAAACATGCAACTAAGAACATTGTATTATTGTGACAATCTAACAACTTGTGTTTATAGATAATAACTAATTAATAACTGTCAACTTTAATAATAAAAATATAATGGTATATTTTAAGCTACTATCTACTATCTAATCTAAATATATATAATGGGAATCTATGAAAAATTGGTGTTTAACTTTTTTTTCTTAAAGTATATTTCATTGAATATATAAAAATATTTTTTATTATACTAATAAAAAAAGATGAATTAGGAGATACGAGATTTAGTAGCATATTGCTTATTAATATACTAATTATTAATTTCATCAACTCCACAAAATAAAGATTACATTAACAATTTGCGGTAACATCAATGCTACTCAACAAAAGCTCTTATTTTTGTATTTTTTTATTTTTTTTTTGAGTTAAATCTCAAAGTAATTTTTGAAATTATATTCGAGCTTTAAAATAATCTTTTAAAATTAATAATTACTTAAATTCGTCATCAAAGTTACACTCTAAAATTCATAATAGTCCCTAAGACAATTTTCGTCCATCACTTGCCACTGAAAAACTGTGCTGGAGACCTGGAGTGAAACTACGTCGTTTTATACTTAAAAAAAAAAAAACTCTTCGAGTTCTTCACCCTACTTTCTCACACTCAGCACTCAACACTGCTTTCTCACTCGCAACGGTAGAGGCAAATTTTCCTCAACCGTCTCTGTTGCTGCCTCTCACCGGCCTCCATCTTGGTGCCGCGCTACTTGTCCCCTTCTCAACCTAGTCTTTCACACTCCCCAATCTGCTTTCCCTCACTACCCTGTGATCGAGGTGTTCTTTGACTATGTCTTCCAGATTTTGCACTTTCTCACTGTTTTCAAGCGCTCCGTCAACCGCCCCCGCTCCTTCGTCGCCACCGTCTTCGCTCTCGAGCGCGCCACATTTGCCAGCGACTCCAAGTCCCACAACAACTCCACAACAGTGGCAGCTTTCTGTTTCTCGAGATTGTCTCTCACAGCCAGCTCCAGCCTCTCTCCACCGTCCCAGCTAATAGCCCCTTCCTCTCTACTCGTCGCCATCTGCACTCTTCTCTTGTGTCCTTTCTGTCTCCTTCTACATTTTTCTTCTCTTCTCTACGGCCAATGTGAGTTTTTTTTTTTAGTCATTTAATCATTATTGTTTAATATTTTGGATTATTGTTGTTGCTGCTGATTTTCTTTTTAATGTAGCTACTATGAAATTGAAGAAGAGAATTGGTGAAGATAATTGTGGATTAGGTTTTTTCTATAAATACAAACAACGTCGTATTGGGGATTAGGTTTTTTTTTTAGTAAATACAAAATAACGTCGTTTCTATGAGTTCCGAAGTACAATTCAGGGATAAATTTGAGTAATTATTAATTTCAGATATCACTTTGCGCTCGAGTGCAACTTTAAGAACTAATTTGAGACTTAATTTTTTTTTGTTGTATTGCTTTGTTAATAAACATTGTTATAAAAATCAGAGTTAATATTCAAATTGATTTTCGAAGTGATATTCGTGATTTAATTTAGTTTATAAAATTATAACTTATTTAATTTGATCTTTTGTGATTCACGTTGGTTCTAGTTCTGTTTCTATCACATAACTGTTAATAACGTATTAAGATGGATTGACAGTTATTCTATTAGATTTTTTAACGACTATTTAAAATGACAATTGAATTTTTTTACTTTAATTTATTTCATAAAAAATCTTTAAAATTCTTAAATAAAATGAAAATTAAAATTTTAAATATTTTGTAGAGACTTAATTAAGATAAAAAATTTTAATTATAATTTAATATATCTACAATATAAACAAGATCAGAAATGAGAATGAGTCATAAATGTTAAATTAAAAAATTAAAATAAATAAGTGAATCAAATTTTTATAAGCAAGAAATATAAGTATAATTTTAGAGATTAATCCAGATATCAAGTTAAGAATTTGACTGGGATTGATTTTTTGTAAAACTCAAATTTAAAACTATTAAAGAACACCCTTCTTGATTGTATACACTTTTCATATCCAATAGCCCACAAAGGTGGGCGATATTTATGGATAAAATAAATTATCGGTTGTATTATTTATATCTTAAAACAACTTAGTTCGTTGTCATGGTAGTCCCAGAGTGAAAGGTTCTCGTCTTTTTAGGTTCCAAGCTGCGTGGACAATACATCCTTCTTATAAACATGTTATTAGTAAGGCTTGGAATCAAGAGTTTGGAAGCGTTACTGAAAGGCTTAAGATGGTTCAACAGGCTTCTTTGGACTTCAACTCAAAGATTTTTGGAAATATTTTTGTGCGAAAAAATAAGCTGGAATATCAGATTGATCAGATTCAACGGCGTTTGGAGGTTACTGATGTGTTATCTCTGAGAATTAAAGAAGCTGAACTGAGGGAAGATTATAATAGGCTTTTATTGCAAGAGGAACTTTTTTGGTACCAGAAATCTAGAGAGCAGTGGGTCAAGTATGGGGATAGAAACACTAAATTCTTTCATCTTCAGACTTTGGTGCGTAGAAACCATAATAGAGTACATGGATTATATGTTAGAGATGGGTCTTGGTCTACTGATCCAGATATTCTCCAGGAAGAAGCCCTCTCTTTTTACAAGAATCTCTTTGGTACAACGGAAGAGGTTGAGGTTGATTGTTTAGGGGATGTTCCGATGCCCACTCTAAGCACTGAGGCTTGTGCTAGGTTAATTGACCCTGTCTCTTTTGCGGAAAAGTCAGCAGTATTCAGTATGAGCCCTTTTAAGGCTCCTGGTCCAGATGGCTTTCAAGCTTATTTTTTTAAAGAATATTGGGAGATAGTAGGCACTGAGATTTGGAATATTGTCCGGAGCGCTTTTTTGGGAGAGTTCTTAAATCCTAGCATCATGGAAACTCTGATTGTGCTTATTCCTAAAATTGATAATCCTACCTTTATGAAGGATTTCAGGCCTATTAGCTTGTGTAATGTGGTTTATAAAATTATCACCAAAGTATTGACTAACCGACTTCGGCCTTTTCTTCCAGATATTGTTAGTCCTTTACAAGGAGGTTTTATTCCGGGTCGTGGTGCTCCTGATAATATTATTGTGGCCCAAGAAATTTTGAATTTTATGAAGCACACAAAATCCAAGAAAGGTACTCTTGCTTTTAAAATTGATCTTGAAAAAGCTTATGATAGGGTTGATTGGAGGTTTTTGAAGAGTACTCTCGTTGCTTTTGGTTTTCCTATCATCACTGTTAATTTGATTATGACTTGTGTCCGTGCATCATCTCTTTCTATTATGTGGAATGGAAATAGATTGGATAGTTTTGCTCCTAGAAGGGGGCTTAGACAGGGCGATCCAATGTCTCCTTACTTATTTGTGCTTTGTATGGAAAGACTTGCCTGCTATATATCTCATAAGGTGGTCGAGGGTGTGTGGAAACCAGTTTCTGTCACTAGGGGTGGCCCAAAATTTTCTCATTTGATGTTTGCAGATGATCTCTTACTCTTCTGCCAGGCTACAAAAAGTCAGGTCCAAATGGTCATGCATTCTCTTAACATTTTTTGCAAGGCATCTGGCATGAAAGTGAATCTTGAAAAGTCTAAAGCTTTTTATTCTAAAAATGTGACTGCTCGTAGAAGAGATATTTTTACTAGTGTTTCTTCAATACGTTTTGCTTTGGACTTAGGAAGATATCTTGGAGTTAACCTTAATCATTCTCGTACCAATAGGGCTTCTTTTCATTCGGTGATTGAAAAGGTGAGGGGAAGATTAGCTAATTAGAAAGGAAGGCTTCTAAATAAAGCAGGGAGACTTTGCCTGATCAATTCTGTTGCAGCATCTATTCCTGTCTATCATATGCAGGTATCTTTTTTTCCAAATTGGGTTTGCGATAAATTATCTTCTATGATGAGACAGTTCCTTTGGAAGGGTCAAGTTGATGGTAAAGGTCTTTCTCTTGTTAATTGGAGGACCGTGATCACTCCAAAAAAATTTGGTGGCCTGGGTGTTAGAGACCCTGCGTGTGTTAATATATCTTTACTTGGTAAATTGGTGTGGCAACTTTTTCATTGTCAGGACAAGCCTTGGGTTGCTCTATTGAGGGCGAAGTATCTGAGGAATGAGGGAGTTTTAGATGGCCCTGTCCCTTACAATGCTTCTCATGTTTGGAAGAGTATCTCAAAGGCTTTTGGTGCTCTTAAGGATGCCTTCTCTTGGTGGGTTGGGTCACTTGATCAATCTTTTTGGTTTGACAATTGGAGTATTGAGGGCCCAATTGCTCAAGATGTCCCTTTTGTACATATATCTGATTCTGATTTAACTATTAGAGACGTTTGAAAAGATGGTCAATGGAATCTCCATGATATTTTCTCTATCATTCCAGAAGATGTCAAACAGCGTTTGAATGCTTATAATCCGGATTTGAATGCTGGAGAGAGTTCGGGTTGGTCGTGGGGTGTGGCATCTTCTAGACTCGACTCAGCTAGGAGTGGGTACAGTTGACTAGCCAAAAGAAAGTTTGACTGGAATGAGCATGATAATTGGTTGTGGGTATGGCGTCTGCATATTCCTGAGAAGTATAAGTTCTTGATTTGGCTCAGTCTTCATAATGCTATTCCTACGGCAGAGTTTTGTTTGGGTCATGGTTTAGCTTTATCTAGCACCTGTCATCGGTGTCAGAATGGTTCTGAATCCATTCTTCATTGTCTTCGGGAGTGCCCTAGTGCCAAGGAGGTCTGGACCCTTTTAGGCCTGTATTCAGATAACTCGAATTTACATGATTGGCTCTACAGAGGTGCAAGGAGTGGATATGTTTTTCTTTCCTTTTCGACCATCTGGTGGATTTGGAGAAGCAGGAATCATGACTTATTTAATATAGATGATTCATGGAGTGCTAGTAAAGTGGTGAATTTGATTCGTAGTTCAGTAAGGGAGTTTCACACTATTTTTGCTATGCATCAATCTTTGTCTCCTCCTTCACTTTGTTTGCATTGGGTTCCACCTCCAGTTCATTCTGTTAAATTGAATTGTGATGCTAGTTGGTTTGCTCCTTCTGGCTATGCTGGTTTTGGTTGTATTATTCGCAATCCTGATGGATGTTGGTTGAAAGATTGCACTGGAAAAGTCGAAGTGTGCAGTGTTCTTTTTGCTGAATTGTATGCAATTTGGAGAGGTTTACTTCTTACTTGGGAGAGTGAATTTCGTGAGGTTATTTGTGAAACAGACTGTTTAGAAGCTCTTTTTTTGGTAAACCAAAGAATGCTTAGTAAGGATATTCCGGAATGAAATTTGGCAAAGCATATTCAGGAGGTTATGAATTGGAATTGGAGAGTCTCTATTCTTTTAATTCAGAGGACTACAAATAGTGTTGCAGATTGTATGGCTAAAGCAGCTGCTTCTGTCGCAGACATTCACTCGAATTGGAGCCAACCATGGAATGAGCTTCAACATCTAATAGATTTAGATATGACCCTAACCAATTAATTTGGTTTTGTCTCTTTTTTTTTCTTTCTTTTCTATTTAGTCACAAAAAAAAACAACTTAATTTCTATCGCTAGAGCATTTGTTTGATACATCTGATAAAGTTATTTTAAAGTAAATTTGACTTTAGAAGTAAGAATATGTATATATAATTATATATTTAGTTGTATACGATATACTAATGAAATTGAATACATTTATAAGTAATTGAATAATCCTAAATTATCTGCTCTCACTTTTTTTACTCTCGTGGTAAAATAGGTGTATCTGTCAAAGGTTCATTTCTTTTTTAATTTTGGATAAAATATTTTTTTCTAAAATTTAACAAAAATTTTAAAAATACTCTTAAATTTTATTGTGTTTTACTTTTATTCTAAAATTTTTCGATTTACATCAAATATACGATGGCTATTTTTTCAAAAAATTTAAAACTAATTCAACAACAATTTTATAAAAATAACATTCAACACAAGTAAATCAAGTATAATTTTCGTGCATTATTATTAGATTAGTCTTAAATTTTTTAAAAATTTAGCCGTTGAAGATATATTTAATGCAAATAAAAAATTTTTGGGATAAAATTAAAATAAAATAAAATTTAGAGATATTTTTTAAACTTTTGCCAAAATTTAGAGACAAAAAAATATACTTAATTCTTTAAATAATTACCTAAAAGATTTTTCAGATTTTGGTGGACAGTGTGAATGGTTTTTGCTTCTTATTAAAATTATCCGTTAAGGTAATTTAATTATAAAAATAATCATGTATACAAAAGATTAAATCACTAACGTCGTTTACTCACCAAAAAAAATCACTAACGTCGTTTATATAAAATACATGTTAAAGTTTGAAATATATATAAAGAATGAATTAAATAAATTTATAATGATTGATTTTGTGGTTTTTTTCTTTTTTACTTACAACATTTTTTAATATGAAATTACTGCCTTGATATGTTTATGTAGCATGCTTATAATAAAATATCTATTTGACTTAAAAGTGATGAAGAAAAGTGTGAAATTCTTAAAAGTTTTAAAATTGACGAATTAAGTGACAAACCTAGAATTAATTTGACCATATCATAATCCGAGATATTTAATTTGTTCATAGAATTTAAAAATAAGTATTATTTTGGTTTTCAAAATCTAAGATCAAAATTAAAATTTTGTTTAATATTTTTTTGTTTAAAATAATCTTTAACATTATATTTAGGGAGTTATTTCGATAAAAATGTTTAAAACGTTTTTTTTAAAGATATTTTTTAACTAAAATTTAATACATATAATCGATTAAATTATATTATTTTGTCAAAATTAGATAAGACAAATTAATTTGGCCGATTTATAAACCAAATTTTAAACCGATTTAAATTAATATTCTTTTTTTATAGAAAATGATTACAGTAACCTTATTATAGAAAATGACTAAAGTATTCTTATTATATATTTTTTTAATTTTAAAAACCCTAAATTCTAACTCTATAATGACAGAGAAAATAAAAAGGTTAAAATTGCTATCCTCTTGTCTAGCGGGCAAAGATTTACCTCCGTGGAAAGGACAATTCGTTCGGATCGACATGAGAGTCCAACCACATTGCATTGCCATAACCTATGTTGTATATTTGAAAGAGGTTGACCTCCTTACTTCTCTCATGTTACAATCCTTTTGTCGCTGAGTTCCCTTTCTCCTCGGTCCACAGAACAGAGACAAAATGTAGGACTGGTGCCAACAGTTCATCACAAAAGAAAGAACTCACTGAGCCGAAATCACTAACTAATACTAATCTAATACTAAACTAATACTACACTAACGAAGAGATCTTGGCGGAATTGCCACATATGAAATTGAGCAAAATTTTGCAAAGAAATAGCCTGCTTGTTTCTCAAGAAGAGATGGGAAACATGCTCAATATCATTTGATTGAGCAGTTGACCCAACCCCTTGTTGTTTGAAGAAAACCTCCATTTCAATTGGTATTTTTTCACGAAAAGCAAACATGAGATAATAAATCCAGTCTTTCACTAAAATTTCGAATAGCTGTCTCGAATTCAAGTTGATTATGTTTCGCCTCTTCCTCGGAGAAAGATGATCAAAAAATTCCCAATCATGGTCCTTGCGGATCGGATCATCCATATAATATACAAAAAGAAACTCCAGATATTTGATATCTTTCTCTTTGAATGAGATCTCAATTCCAGCGACGGTTTCATTAGATATCTTACAACTAGAATCTCTCTTTTTTCCGATCCAGTTCCTCCACCACCGCGAACCCCAGTTACTACTCTTTCGATACAGAATCGAATGGTTTTTGAGAAAAAATTAATATGGAACTCAAAGTGCCATGCTATTATTACTTAATATTTATTTGGCGAAGGCATAGTCTTCTTTTTTTTTAAAGAACTCATTGGCGCCAAGCGTGAGGGAATGCTAGACGTTTGGTAATTTCTCCTCCTGCCAAAAGAAAAGATCTCATTGAAGCAGCTAATCCCATGCATACTGTTGTACAGTGGGTCGTACAAATTGCATAGTATCATAAATTGCTATTCCGGGTATTACCCATCCGCCCGGAGAATTTATAAACAGATACAAATCTTTGTTCTCGTCCTCCATACTAAGGTATATTATAAGGCTAATAAGTTGATTTGATATTTCACTATCAACCTCTTGGCCTAAATATTTTAAAGAATCATTAGGAAGCTTTAATTATTAAAAATGACCTATATATAATATTAAAATTATTAAGAAAGACCAAATCTTTTTATAATATTTAAGAAGACAAATCAAATCTTTTTATAAAAAGATAAATATATCTTTAATTATTTTTTATTTATTTTTTATAATCTTTATATTGATAAATTTTATTTTTCTTAAAATTTTAGTGATTTTTATTAATTATTTATTTTTTTTATTTATTTTTTTTATTTTCTATCTTTTTAACTGAATATTCTACTAATATTCTTTATATATGACTAAATTAATTAAGACAAAATTTTATCATTTTTTTATAATAAGTGTTATTCCAACTTTTTTTATATATTCCTTTCTTATTATATATATATATATGAGACTACTCATCTATCTCAACATCTTCATTTTTACCACACTTAATATATATTTATGCTCATTTTTTGTCATTCAAAACTTTATTCCATATAATATATATAGTCAATCTATTGGCAGTGCAATAAAACTTCCTTTAAGTTTTAAAGATATTTTTTGTTACATGTAAACCAGATTCACTACTCTACCACTTTGACTAATATGTTTGTATCCCATGCTTACATCCTCCTTAATTTTTCTATTATCCTATATGACACACTCAATAGATACTTAAAATATTTTACTTGAAGTAAGATAGTTTCTCCAATTTTCAATTTTATATTATTATTTTTTTTCTGTCTATTAAATTTGCATTTTATATATTCCGTTTTATTTTGACTTATGCGCAATCTTTACCCTCTCTAAAGCTCCTCTCCCAAAAGAATGGTGTCATTTTCAAAAAACATGCACCATGTTATTAATTTCTGGATATGCTCATTAGTAAGCAACTCTAAAACTAATGTGAAAAGATATGGATTTAGAGATAATCATTAGTGCAATTCTACACTAATAATAGAAACTCTTCTATTATACCACTTTGAATTTTCACACTAGTTGTAATCTCATTGTACATATCCATAGTTGCACGAATATATACAATACTTACACTCTTTTTTTTCAAGACCTTCTATAAGACCTCTTTTCGTATCTTATCGTATGCGCCCCAACAGTTCAATAAATATTCTTTCTTTATTATTTTCTATATTAATCTATTAATATAATTACTGTAACTGTAATAGAATTTTTACAAATTCGAAATGATAATAAATAAAAGAAATAAAGATCAATTAGAACAAGTCACACACTCATATTCCGGAAATAAAGAAAGAACGAAATTCCACGGTCAAACTACCAAATTCAAAATGAACTGGCCTAGAAATAAAAAACCAAAATGGGTAAATTTACCCCTTTTATTTAAAAAAATATATAAATAAAAAAGATAGTTAGTCGATTCTTATGAATCTAATTCATAGAAATTCCGTCCAGTAAAATGGACGAATTATAAATTTCTAAAATAATAGATAGAAATATAGCAAATAAAGCCATTGCAACACCCATTAAAGGAGTAGTTCCCCACCCCGGAGCTACTTTACCATATTCTGAATTCAACGGTTTCAATAAAGCCCCTACAGTAGTTCGTCTTGAGAGTAGATCAGTCTTATGGTTCTTCATTATCTGCATATGGTCTCTTTTTCTTGGGTGCCCATTTTGTATGGGCTTTTAGTTTAATGTTTCTATTCAGCGGGCGTGGTTATTGGCAAGAACTTATTCAATGTTTCTATTCATAGAAAAAATTAATATCGAACTCGAAGTGCCATGCTATTATTACTTAATATTTATTTGGCGAAGGCATAGTCTTCTTTTTTTTTTAAAGGACTCATTGGCGCCAAGCGTGAGGGAATGCTAGACGTTTGGTAATTTCTCCTCCTGCCAAAAGAAAAGATCCCATTGAAGCAGCACTTTTCCAGACATTTGTAATTCGTGGTCTAATTCGAAAGCATAAAGAACTTATTAAATCTTGGGTGGAAATTTCTTTTACCTATTTCTCTCGGCAATCTATTATTAACAACTTCGTCAATAATTGTTTTCTATTGTAGGACATTGAAATCTGAAAACAGTGACATAATCATATTGCTCTAATTTATTGGGTTGAAAAAAGGCAAAGTAAAATAGTCTTCTTCACTATATATACTATGACTGACTAGTACTGCAGTACAAGGAATTCTCTAAATACGGTAGAAAAAGACTCGAAAGAATCAAAACCAAATACTCCCAGCCACTAGAATTAGTCTTCACTTACCTTTGGGGCCCCTCACCTCAGCCCAGCAGATCTGGCTTCAGATACTATGCATGCTTGACGAATGGATTTTTGATGGTATAAAATTTCACAAATGAATTTTCGTTGCAAGTATAGTTTCTAAACCAAGCAATAATCCTTTCATACAAAAAGTTGTTTGTCACTAAAACAAACCCCTAAATTTATAAACCGAAGTATTCAAACCTCGGGTCGTTCTCCCTAGGAATTACAATAAAGTGTCTTGTTATTGGTTGTGATGTGTTTTGGGGTTTTGGATAAGAAGCATGAAAAGTAAATGGCAATGAAAATAAACTAACAACTAACAAAGCTCTCGGCAAGATATGAGAACTAGAAGTTCTATCCTAGTTATCCTTCTCAATTGTGATGAGTATTGTTCATTGCTACCACTTAGTTAACCCTTACTAAAGAAAGGAAAGTCAAGTGGATGAATTGACTTGAGCCACAAGTCCTAGCCAACTCCCAAGGAAAGACTAGCTTTAGTGCACTCCAAACCAATTAGCAAT
This sequence comes from Arachis duranensis, assembly GCF_000817695.3. NCBI lineage: Eukaryota > Viridiplantae > Streptophyta > Magnoliopsida > Fabales > Fabaceae > Arachis > Arachis duranensis. The sequence continues at coordinate 94,241,179 of NC_029781.3, forward strand.
CTCTCCAATTATCAATCAACAAAGGAATTAGATAACTCAAGTGTCACTAATTACTCTACCTAAGCCAAGAGGAACAAAATCTATACTATA